>NW_021163307.1:0-156751 GCF_004324835.1 Dendronephthya gigantea | reverse complement strand
CGACGGCTCATTTTGTTCAGGATTCCAAAGCCACTTCCAACCTTCATTTCTTGTCAATTTGCAATTTGCAGTTAATTTGTTTTAATTCTTTATTATATATGTACAAGCTGCATTACGTGGAATTTCTATACATATGATTTATGACAAATACGGCCGTTAGATTGAATACATAGATAAATATAGGACGACAGATTGTTAAGTAATCGTGTTAATTCTGTTTTGAACATTCAAGTTAACAACGTCTCCTCGCTAAGATAAGCTATTTACATTCCATTGGTGACGATCTGTTCATTCTGTTGATTCTACAGTCGAATTCGAACAATTCTTAAATGGCAATCTTACCGTTTGAAAGCTGCAGTTGATTCCGAGATTGTCTGCTCGTCGTTCGCTGCATGCGGAAGTGTAATAATCGAATATGCCCTTTGGTAAATAATCTTTTGCAAAAACTTCAAAATCACTAATACAGACAGGCTCGTGTTTCAACTTTATGTTATTCATTATTCTTTCGTCATTAATATATAGAAATGTTTGGTGAATTTAAGGCTGAATTCGAAAACACTGCCAATGCCCCAATCGACTGCCTCGGAGGCTGATTTAATGAGCAATATACATATATACTTCAAAACAGAGTGCACGCGGTCAGTTCACAACCTATCCGTTTTATTTTTACGAATTAACTCGGTAGACTCAAGCTAGTTCGACCAATTAATTGACCAAATGCTAATTTCTAACCTTACAAAACATGTTTTTTTCTGTGGCAACGGACTGAACACACAACACTGGAATGATAACTACTGCTCATTTAATCGGCTCGGTTCGGTAAACAATAAAATTATTAATCGTAATTCCACTGAGTGGAGTGCAATTTGGTGTGAAATCAAACTGGTGATTACAAAATCGCACGACCGCGAAGGGGAAGTGCGATGTGTAATCACAAGTTAGATTTCACACCAAATTGCACTCCATTCAGTGCAATTACTATTATTAATTCTACCGAATCGAGCCGATTCAATGAGCAGTAGTTATCATCCCCGTTTTGTGTGTTCAGTCCGTTGCCACAGAAAAACATGTTTTGTAAGGTTAGAAATTAACATTTGTACGATACGAAGTGCAATTACCACTTTATTATATTTATTTTGAAATCACACAAAAAATTAAACAAATTCAATACGATTTATTGCCTGAAGGAACCGTAAACGGTGTAAAATGTGAGTAATTTTCATCTATTTTTGTCAAGAAATTTTGCAGGGCATTTAAAAACTCAAAATAGTAAAATTTTGTGCCATTTTCCCTTAATTGTTATTTGATTGGATAGTTACACTGAAATATTACATCTGATTGGTTATTGTGGACTTGTAGTGCAGGGCTTCAATCTTATTGCCTTGTAAAATTAGTGATGTGATTAATGTTCAAAAATAGTGCGATTTGAGGATTTTTAAGCAATCAGTTTGAATAAAGTGTTAAACTGTCGCATAAAGGCGGACTTCCACTTTCAGCGAAATCGTTCGCTAGCGAAATATTTGCATAATTTCTTTTGAATTTTAACAGCATAAGTAAATTAGTGCGACTTGACTGTTCTCATTCAAAAGAAAATATGCAAATATTTCGCTAGCAAACAATTTCGCTGTAAGTGGAAATCCGCCTTAAAGACGACAAACAGAATATCATTCCCGATTGCAAACAAACTGAATCAGCGATTGAACAAAAACAAAGAAATAGCAGTACTTGTAAGGATATTTACGTCCATGAAATTTAGAAAGTAAAAACGGGCAGTGCAATTAAACCGAACGCTGTGTCTTTGTACATTCACAAAATCGGGCAACTAAGTTTTTCTGTAACAGATATAGCTCCATAGCAAAGAACCAATAGACTGGTGTACAATTCCCTCCCCACCAAAGTGTCGGCATCACGTTATACTCGTGAATTACATGGCTTTATATAATACTTTGCTTTTCGTTTCAAACACAAGCTAATAATAATGAATAGCAATTCCCTCATGCATAGCTAATGTATGCAAGCGTCGCAAAATAGCGTTATTTCATTTGTCGGAATTCTCACGTGACAGCCGTTCACCCTGCTTTGTTTTAAGTGGTGATGTTTTTGTTCCTCCTTCCTGATCTCGAGATGGCCAGTCGTCATATTATTTTCATTGCCTTTTGGGTTTCGGTTAGGATCGAAGTACCTCTGGTGAAGCTGCCCAGACGTGCCAGACCGATGCAAACTGTGCTAACAACTATATTTACAAGCATTGCTGTGGTAATTACCAAAAGCTTCGACCGAACGAAACGAACTTGCCAAATTACATCTTGTTTAACAAGTACTGCGCGACGAACAGCGACTGTGGCGATTCATCGTTATGTTGCCGCTTTAATAAATGTGTACACGATGGCTGCTTCGGCTGCAAGATTAACTCGGATTGTGATTTCAATCGTGTGTGCTGTAAGAAAACCCACATTTCGAGTAAACATTCTGTGCTGCGAATTGCGTTGGCCAATCTTGCATATCCAACGACGACTGTGCAGGAAGCGGGGAGTGTTGTCGATCAGGAAAGTGTGTTGACACAGCAAGCTGCCTCGCTCAATGTAAATCGAACTCTGAATGCAATATCGGGAATTACTGCTGCAAGAAAAGAAGTGTTTGGTTTTGGCAAGATCGTTGTAGGGAAAATTGTGTTGGCGAGAAGTGTAGCTCAAATGATGATTGTGGGCCCGCCGACGAATGTTGTAATGCAGCTGGAATATGTGCTAAGCGATGCCAGAAACCAAACGGCGCGAAGCAAAACGACAAGGAGCAAAATTACAATGTCAATGAACAAAACAACACGAAAAGTTCAAGGTGAAAAATGACAAGGGCAAAATGGCAAACAGCGAAACCACACGAAACAAAGCGAGAAGTCAAACAAAGCCTGGCTTATCCCTGTTATCGTCGTAGTTGGGTTACTGATAACTGTCGTAATTTTCATAGCAGTATTTCACTATTACAGAAAGAGGCGCGAAATGCAGAACTACACAACTCAAATAAATTGTGATACAATGTGAACAGTAAGGACAATTTACCAACTATTATCCGCCTACAAAGTTAATTATAACTCGTATGTGTCTGTCTTGAACTCCGAATGAACGCTAATGACTTCATACGGATTTTTTAAGGGTCATATTTAAGCCTGATTCACACTAGCTCCTAAGAATCGGGGATCCATTGTATTATTTTCCGATAGACAAAGGTTCTTGCACATCAGTGACCTCAGACAAAGGGAATCCCAGATTCTTATACGACAAGTGTGAACCAGGCTTTAGAAGCTCGTTGAACCAGTCTACATGCACATATAACTCAAATTACGAGAGACTGCGTTGTTTTAAACTTAGGATTAGTAGTAGCAGGGCCGAAACTAGAACGATAATTGTGTATATAATAAAACAGTTATTTTGCTCACTCTCGCCCTATACGACTATTCGTGGGCTATCAGCACATATACGATTCGAGTTTGCAGAATAACAGTAAAAAATTACCCCCAACGGAGCTACCAGCTGAGGTTCTGTTATTATATCTTTATATTTGCATGTATTGTATTTAAACAAGTGTTCTTGCATATTACTGTACAATTTTCAGGAGAGGCAGTCAGAGAAACTGTATAAGTTCTTACAAAATAGATGTAACATATATTGGGTAGAGATATTAATTTATAGTTTTTAAGGGTCAGTCCAATACTCAATCATTGACCTAGGCAATAAATAAATTGTTTAGAAACATACGTGTTCTGATGACTCTATATTTAAAATACCCTCTGATTGAAATTCAACCTGCTATTAGTCTAAACTAATAAAAGCTTTTGTTTGTTCAGCCATTCGAATATTGTTACGCAAGGCTTTATTACGTTCAGACGTGCATAAAAATGGTTGTAAAATAAGAAATATCATTTAGCAATGACGTGGATAAATAATTAATTTTTGCCACAAAATACATAATTTTGAGTAAAAATAATCTTCGGCTATAATCATTAATTACTTTTCCTTTCATGCATGACATTTCATGGGATCGAACAAATAGTAAGGCGAAAACATCAATCACCCTGTCAAAACGTGCGCAGGTGGATCAATGGTCGTATGTCATTGCCAAGTTTAACTGTCACATTTAAAAAATTAATATGCATGCTTTAGGCAGCTGCAAAGCTCTTATGTCAATCAATTCTGTTTTATATTCCGCGCGGTCGAGCATTTTAAGCATTACGTCAGAGAAAGCTTAATTCGGCTAAAATAGTGGAGTAAGTAGTTAACTTGTAAAATAAGGTTCACAGAAGCAATGTTTAAAAATTTTAAAAGCTGTTGATGATAAATATTTTAAGTTGTGAACTTTTTTAAGTATTGATCGATTGAGATAAAGCCCAACTCGACTAGTGCGTCAACGCCTTAAACAAACAAGATAGGGGAGCTGGAGCGAGCTTCTAACACCAACCCACAGTTCACATGCACTCTCAACGCTGATTGGTTGGAAAAGGATCAGCCCACTCTGGTTGATGACGTGTGCATGTTTCCCCAAACCTTTACCATAAAAGGGCGTGTACAAAACCCGAATCTTCAATGGAGCAACGTATTGGACCGGGCCAGAATCGTCAGTGAACCAAGAAACTCAGTGGACTAACGGAGTAAAAAGCATGTGAAACGTTAAGAAACTCAACAATACAGAACGTACAAAGAAGACACAATAAAACGACTAATATCCAAAAGAAGAGAAAAAGAGCACCCATTAGCAAACATTAAGATCATTAGTTAATACATAGTAAAGATATCATTAATCGAAATGACTCGTCATGGTCCTCGAAATATTGATATAGTGACTTTCAACACTTAGCTTGATGTAAGATCAATATCGCGAGGTTGATCGAGATCGATCTTGTGGCAGACAGAATTCTTTTTGCCAGCGTTCGCACTACAATTAAGCAAATTGCAAAAGGATTTAGGTTTCCAGACAATAGACATAGGCCGCCCCAATGGCGAATGGTTTTATTTGATGCAAAATGCACACTTTTGATGTAAAATCCTACCGAAGGGGGGCTTCGAAACTGAACGACAATCGGCCACAGAATACGGCCTAATTATCATACGAGGGGGCCCGAATCCGCGAGAAGAATATAATCCAAATCTCTGGGCGAAATTGTACCCCCGTAGGTTTATATCCGCTAGCGGATCTCCGGGTTCAAATATGGATTTGGACCGGGGAGTCCATTTTCAGCCAGGTCCAAATCCGCTGTGACAACTGTACACAGGGCCCTAGCAAAAAGTGTAATTAGGGGGTGCCAGTTTATATCAATATATTGTTTGTGTATTGTACCTTTGCTATGTAAAAATGATTATATGATGCAAGATACAAGATGACTGCCGGTTAGCGTTCTCAACGTTAACTATCATATCCAATAGAAGAGTACACTTTTGGCCTGCAAGAAGCAGTGTGTGTTCAAGTAAAATAACTGGTGGCATTTTACCAAAATAAAAAAATTTGTTCAATTTGACTGCTCTCAGTTCCAAAGAAAATATGCTAATATTTCGCTGGCAAATAAATCTCTCTGCAGGAGAAAACCCATTAGGTCAGGGTTTCCACAACTTGGCTGTCCTCATAGGGGGTAGCAACAATGAAAAAAAGAGAGACAAAGAATTTTTGAAAAGAAGGCATAATATATCCTATTAACACAGATCCCTCTTACCCTTGTGGTTTTCAAAGGAAATTTCCTTGCATTGTGGAAACCCTTATTGTAGCTAATTGCCTATAATTGCAAGATAATATTAAAAGAATTCTTTCCTTTATAGTTAAATAATGTTGCGAAATTTCATAATAAATAAGGTTTTTTCCTCGTTTTAAATGAGCATCACAGCAGCACGCTAGAACGCTAATGACGAATATACACCACTGACGGCAGCGGAGATAGTCAGCGATGAAGGTAGGTTTGCTGGAATGTAGACTACAAAGATCTTTATTTAACATATCTTTAATGTTGTTGGGTATAAACCATTGAAGCCAGGAAATTGATAAATAACCTTGGGTAATAATATAACAATAATTTGTTTCAGTATTACAGTACTCAGAATCCATCAGAAATTTTGTGAAATGCAGTGCATTTGCGCAAGGATTGTGGTCTAATGGTCTAATTACTTAAAAATCAAAACAGACTTTATCGATTACCACGTTAGACGAATTTTACTCATGAGTGACTTGGGCTATGTTCACGCTAAACTCAGAGACCACGATCTATCTCGCCAAGAATCAACCGGCAAAGCGGTTATCCTGAGGTAGGGGCCCTAAATTTAGGGTTTCATATTCGCAAATTCGTAGCCGTGTGACTGCCGGATGTCATTCGAAAGCGAATGTTGTGACGGTGATTGGAAATGCTTGAATATACGACCGCAATTAAGGCTGGTTTCCATTTAATCATCTCCATTCAATGTGTCGTGAACAGTAATTTAAACCCGTGACAAATAGTTCAAATATAAATTGATCTTCATTATTTCAGAATTTAAATCGGCAATTGTTGACTGCACAGACATAGAAATATTCTATCACATCAGCCAAGGAATCAAGGAACGGGGAACGAGGAACGAGGAACGGGGAACCGGGAATGAGAATCTCCGGAATCTTTAAAACCCGGAACGAGAATCTCCAGAATCTTTAAAACCCGGAACGAGAATCTCCGGAATCTTTAAAACCCGGAATGAGAATCTCTGGAATCTTTAAAACCCAGAGTGAGAATTACCGGAATCTTTAAAACCCGGAACGAGAAACATGTAAACAGAAGGAGCAATAAGATAAATCCCGTCCTAAACAACTTGTGTCATTCGATATCAACTTTTTTTTCCATAAAAACAGTTAATTCATGATAAAATGAGCCTGTCTCTTGAATTCTTTCGTTGGAATTTTCCAGATTTGGCCTAAAACGTGAAAGAATTATATTTGAATAGCCATGCTACTACGCACACAATTTGTTAAATCAATGTCAAGTCTAAAATATCGTGAAAATCAAGCGTTATCGGAATGCTGCTTATCCAGGCGAAATATTGGACCATCACCGAAGCCCTATTTTCTCTAACAAATGCCTTTTCGCGATGGTCCTCCCCAAGCACCCCTGCGCGCTCGCACATCTTAGCCACAGATCTCTATATTACGCTGAATGCAGCCTTTATGTTTTCTAATAAAGCGCCGGGAACGAGGCTGTCTCATTGGTTAGACAGCGAGGACAAGGACGACGACGAGGCGAAGGAAAAGGCATTTGTTAGAGGAAATACGGCTTCGGTGATGGTCCAATATTTCGCCTGGATAAGCAGCATTCCGATAATGCTTGATTTTCACGATATTTTAGACTTAACATTGATTTAACAAATTGTGTGCGAAGTAGCATGGCTATTCAAATATAATTATTTCACGTTTTTGGCCGAATCTGGAAAATTCCAACGAAAGAATTCAAGAGACAGGCTCATTTTTTCATAAATCGACTGTTTTTATGGAAAAAAAGTTGACATCGAATGACAAAACTTGTTCAGAACGGAATTTATCTTATTGCTCCTTCTGTTTACATGTTTCTCGTTCCGGGTTTTAAAGATTGCGGAAATTTTCATTCCGGGTTTTAAAGATTCCGGAGTTTCTCATTCCGGCTTTTAAAGATTCCGGCGTTTCTCATTCCGGCTTTTAAAGATTCCGGAGATTCTCCTTCCGGCTTTTCAAGATTCCGGAGATTCTCAATCCGGGTTTTATAGATTCCGGTGATTCTCACCCCCCGTCCCCCCTTCCTGGTTCCTCGTTCCTGGTTTTAAAGATGGCCGCCACCATGACATGCTCGCCACACTTTTTAAATGGCAACCAGGTATCAAATTCATATTGCCTGTAGTTTCTGCCCTGCGGTGTTGTAGCTAAACTATTCTTCAAAGACAGTTTCGATGCTGTCTCGTCACTTTTATTTTAGAATATTGTATGGTATGATTTTTTTAAAGGCAGTTAATGGGTCAATCTCGTTCGGTGCGCTCACTCGTGAGAAATTGTTTTTGACAAGAGAACATAAATTCCATATCCTCGAGCGAACCGTGTAATGTTTTCATTGTTTTGTTTATTATATAGATTAGATCATGAGTGACCAAAATATACAGAAATCAATAAATAAGCCTAAACATTAAAGTAGAATAAATTTTACGTATTTAAAGATGTCTTTCAATTGTTTTTGTTTGTATATATCCAACGTTAATTCCGTTTTATATGACGAGCCAAAGACCATTTGTATTTTCACAACAACAGCAATGAATACAAGAAATTTTACAATTTCTAGCGCACATTGTGTAATTTATAGTGGCGAGTTCTACGAGTGTTTTAGTTCTAATTTATATAAATTATTTAATACCCCCATCCATATAATAAAAGAGGATAATTTCCTCTTCAGAGCCCAGCTTAAGTTAATTTCATTTAATGTAGTAATTGTTGTGAACATGTCAAGATGGTTGATCTGTTAAAATATTGCTGTGTGTTTGCAGTTAATAATGACAATATACATAAGGACTAAATTGCTTGGCAATGCTTAATGCTGTGGGAAAACGGGCGATGTTTACTTCACTTTTATGACTGTATTGGTTTCTGCAAAATAGAAACATTTATGAGCTTTCGACTCATTCGAGTCATTTCATAAATCATTAGCTTTGCTTGAGTTCTGGCTTAGGAAATATTTCGCTTCGTTTGAAATGACGAGGGGTTGTTTCATGTATGTATTTCTAGTAAAATTCTATTATGGGTTTTAAAAATTAAATAATAGAAGTTTGCTTTTTAGATAAAGGTCACATGCAACGTGCCATTTTCATATGAAGTCTGAATTGTTTTAGGCATAGCCGTTATGCTCAAAGATGAGAATGACTGAATCCACGGAAAATGATAATGTTATCATATCCCGGCGTGAGGAGAGTGACATAACTTTAACTTTGACAAAAAAGAATCGTACAGCAACTTCAGAAAATTAGATTATATATCTGCGTTGGGAAATAAACAATCCAAGCTTGTTGTTAATGAACAAAAAGGAATTGAAGTAGAACTTCGTGGAGAGAGCATTGAAAACGAAAAATGTCATAATGGTATGAAATTTTATATTATGGAGAGATTTATAATTAGTTTGACTTTTGTCCTCAACCGCTAACCACAAACCGTGGCTTGAGGTTGAAATTTTGCCGTTTCACGTTTGCGGTTCACGTTTTTAATTAACCGCGCTGGACGTGTATTTTCACGTAGCTCATTTATTAATAACACGATTGGCAATATATGGCGGTTTACCATGATATCGTTGTTCCCTTTAGTCGATAGTCGGTTAAGAAAATGGAGGTTCTTCTCAACTTTTCCAGGTGTAAACGACATTTGATTTTAAAAAAATTGAAGCATTAGAAATAGCTGGCTGCAATTTAACTGCGAAACTGTTCACTGCATGCTAATTTTGAATCGTAAAAATCGTATAAATGACTGCTAACTAAATGTCAAATTTGCAAAAACGGCAACGTCAAACCGCTAACGTGAAACTGCAACGTTTCAAGCAAAGAATTCGAAGAAAGGTCAAAAACTTTCCTTGCTCGAAACGTGGAAGTTCTCTCTGCATTCTTTGAATACTCGGCTTATCGTCTTAATATTAACATGACAAAATTTCTGGACGTTAATTCGTCAAGAGGAGTACAGTAGTTTCACCAATTATATATCTTTTGTAATTTTTAGAAAATGCCGCAATTTTATTGGCAACCCTTCCAAGTTGTAATTGCACTTTGGCTCATAGCCAATAAAAATCACTCTAGTATATACAACTGGGCAATCAGCATTCAGGAAACATGCAAAAATAATGTAATGTGAATTTAAAATTGTGCTAAATTTTACTAATTTCAAATTGTACTATTTACCAAGCATTGTTCTGATAAATAGGCAAGTGGAAGTACAAACGTCTGGGAAGAGATAAGTTTAAATGGAAAGAATACTGATGGGGAGACAGCGCTGCATTCTGCAGTTACTGAAGGTACGCTAGAAATGGTAAAATATCTTGTTGAAAATGGCGCTGATGTAAATGGAAAAGATACTAACGGGTGGACAGTGCTGCACAACGCTGTTACTGAAGGTAAACTAGAAATCATAAAATATCTTGTTGAAAATGGCGCTGATTTAAATGGCAAGTATACTGATGGATGGACAGTCTTGCACTATGCTGTTAGCAAAGGTACACTAGATATGGTAAAATATCTTGCTGAAAAGGGCGCTGATGTGAAAGGCAAAAACACTGAAGGTAGGACTGTTCTACAGACTGCTGTTACTGAAGGTACACTGGAAATGGTAAAATACCTAGTTGAAAAAGGTGCTGATGTAAATGCCAGAAACACTAACGGGTGGACAGTCCTGCACAGTGCCGTTACCAATGGTAAGCTAAAAATAGTAAAATACCTTGTTGAAAACGGTGCTGATGTAAATTCTAAGGACAATGATGGACGGACAGTGCTCCACTTTGCTGTTACTGAAGGTACGCTAGATATGGTAAAATGTCTTGTTGAAAGCAGCACTGATGTAAATGGCAAGAATACTAACGGGAGGACAATGCTGCACAGTGCTATTGAAAAAGGTACGCTAGAAATAGTAAAATACCTTACCGTAAATGGGGCTAATGTAAATGGTAAGGATGATGACGGATGGACTGTCCTGCACAATGCTGTTACCAAATGTGCGCTAGAAATTGTAAAATTTCTTGTTGAAAATGGCGCTAATGTAAATGCAAAGTATACTGACGGATGGACAGTATTGCACTATGCTGTTACTAGGGGACGCTAGAAATGGTAAAATATCTTGTTGAAAAGGGTGCTAATGTAAATGGTGAGAATACTAACGGGAGAACTGTCTTGCACAGCGCTGTCGCTAAAGGTACGCTAGATATAGTAAAACACCTCGTGGAAAATGGAGCTGATGTAAATTGCAAAAATAGTGACGGGTGGACGGTTCTGCACAGTGCTGTTACTCAAGGTGAGCTAGAAGTGGTAAAATACCTCGTTGAAAAAGGCGCTGATTTAAATAGCAAGAATACTAACGGGTGGACAGTCCTGCACAGTGCTATTAATAATGGTTGGCCAGAAATGGTAAAATGTCTTGTTGAAAATGGTGCCTATGTAAATGGCAAGAAGGCTAATGGGTGGACAGTGCTGCACAGCGCTGTTACTAAAGGTCAGCCAGAAATGATAAAATATCTTGTTGAACATGGTGCTGATGTAAATGGCAGGGATATTGACGGGTGGACAGTGCTGTACACTGCTGTTACGGCTGGTGCACTAGATCTCCAATATTCAGTTGAACAGGTCGCTAAGGATACTGCTGAGTGGAGAGTTCTGAATCATGTTTTCTATTTTTGTAAATTGGAAATTGTTAAGTATTTACTTGAACATGGTGCTGACGTAAATTGCCAGGATGCTGATGGATGGACCGCCCTCCACGCTTCTGTCGATACTGGTGCATTAGAAATTGTCGAGTATTTAGTTGAGCAGGGTGCTGATATAACACTTGAAAGTAAAATCAGCGCTCATACTCTTGGCACTGACATCATGAGAATGGCTGTTGTAAACAATTCAGTTGCTTTGGTCAATCTCCTGTTGCAAAAAAAAAATCGTTGTGTGGAGAGGTGGAAAATTGCTTGTTGAGGGAAAGCAAATGAGTCTTCTTGAATGGAGTATTTTCCTTGGTCATGATGAAATTCCGACTATTCTCAAAAGGTCCGTAAAACATCGTGAGAAAATTCATGCTTTGAAAACAACGAACTTCAACCAGTTAGAAAAGGTAATTTCTCAAACACATATGAAGTTGTTTTAATGAGTTTTGCATCATAAAGGTTAAAAGGAAGTTTACAGTCGGCAGCACCTTTTATATTTGTTTTGCACAATATAACTTAATTGTAACCAGATTCGGACTACGCGATTAGATTTTTCCCCTAAGCCCCATTTGCTTAAGGCTTAGGTGATTCCATCTAATAACCATCTTTTACTCAAATAGATTAAAATACCGATGCAAGCTTTTGTCGCAAAGAATCAATTCAAAATTGGCGATGGTGGTTTTTCTTGTGTCTATGTTGGTCTCATGAATGATGGAAGTGAAGTTGCAGTTAATAAGG
Source organism: Dendronephthya gigantea (assembly GCF_004324835.1). NCBI lineage: Eukaryota > Metazoa > Cnidaria > Anthozoa > Malacalcyonacea > Nephtheidae > Dendronephthya > Dendronephthya gigantea. The sequence goes on along the minus strand of NW_021163307.1, from coordinate 144,618 downwards.
GGGTCCAACAGGCAAAAAATTTTTTTTTTGTCTTTTAATACTGGGAGACTGTATTCAAAGTATGTTGTTTGGTAGGGTACTCTGACTAAAAAAATATATTTGCTGAAGACACTGCTGCCATGGTTACCAAGATATCATACCCCCTATGGTGACATGCGGGTAATTTTATAAACTTGATTACTGGAGAAGTATAGATGATAAAAACTTGGAATAACTTTTATTTGCTTACTATAAACATTAGCTAGAAGATGAACCTTGCTTATCAACATTGATTACATAATACACTTTTTGCAGCCGAAATACTAGAAATCGAGAGGTATGAGTATACCATTTGAAACACAACTTGATAAATATTAATGATAAAGTAATTTTTTTAGGTTTACCTCCTAGAGCAAGGTATGCTAACCTCACTGTGAAAATTTCATCAAGATATCTTAAATAGTTTTTAAGATATCATGTGAACAATTAAATATACACAGCGTTTCGCCATATCCGAGAAAAATGCATTTTAAATTGAATAAGAAGTTTATTAACATGTTGATACCTGTAAATTTCTTATTTATCTTGAATTATGATACAGTTTGTATTCAAAAAGCCCCTGCCTCATATGTGTTGCCCTCTTTCTCCTTAGTTTTGTCCTCTTTCTTCTTTTTTTGACCTCGCAATACCTTTCTCCGCTTCTTCACCTCATTTTTCGTCCGATGATCAGCTTTCGCAATTCGCTGTTTATCAGCTTTCCTCATTCCTTCTTGAAAGAAGTATCCTGGCTCCAAACCCAATTCCTCCATTGTCTTTGCAGCTGCCTTAGAACCCATGTTGAAGTGAGCCACTGCATCATACACTCCAAACTTGAGAACATCAGAACCAACAAAAGTAACTTTCGGCAACTTGTTCCAGATCATAGCATTTAAAGATTCATTCTGGTTTTGAGTTTTACAATCTAAGCATTTCTTTAATAAGTCATCAGTGCTTAACCTTTGGTAAATAGGTTTTATTAATGCTATAATATTGTCTGGAAGACCAAGTCCAGGCTTATATAGGGCTGTGTTGTTTGCTTGGTCCCTCTTAAAGGCACACCAGCTGTCCGGTCCATCCGGACAATGATTATGCAAGTTTCTCTTCTTTGAGGAAACACAGTGGAAAAAGCTTGCATGTATAGCTGACCTCATCCCTGACAAATCCCCAGAATTGCTTCTAATAGCAATGCCATAATAATTCTGGAGTTTGTCAATCAGGGAGTCAGTCAGCTTACCTTTGCCACCAATTCCTTTGTTTTCCTTCTTCAACTTCCTTAGCGCAGTGCCCACACGCTTTTGTACATGCCCAACACATTCTTTCTTCTCAATATGAATGTTCTCATAGCAGTTCTGAACTTCTTGATATGCCTTGCTATCCCCATCTCCAAAATACTCAGTATATTGCAGCTTGCGAGTCTCTTCACTTCTTTCAAAAATTCTTTTCACTCCCTCCACTTCCATCGATGGTGCTGATCCTTGGTAGTTGGCTTTGCATTTGTGCCTCTCTTGTAGGTCAACTTTCTTCACAGTATCTTCTTCCCTTTCAATTTTCTGGCATCCATGACAGACCTTGGATAAAATTTCAACATCCAAACATTTCCCACTGTCTATTGACAATGTTGTCACGCAACCATGTAACGAGGCATGACCACGTCGCTGCCATGTACCATCACACGACACTGCACACTTGGTAAATGGTTCAGATTTCTTCTGAAGTTCAGCTGCAGCATCTTGCATTGATATTGTGGCCACCGACTTTGCTGCCTTTGCCAAGGCAATGTTATTATCTCTGTAGGCAGTGTACCCCAGCGGAGAGGGCATATTCATGTTGGTACAGAAACGTTTTATAGCAGCATGACCTTGTCCAATACTCCTCATAGCATAGACTAACCTTTTATTTACATCAAAACCATGCTGTATTTTCTTCGACGTATAAAAGGTATAAACCCAACCGCATTCTTCACATCGTACGCGAAGATGGGAGGCACTTCCTTTTCTTTCAGTTGGTTTGTCTTCCAATACCAGACAAGAAAAACCACCACATTCCTTGCAAGCCATTTGTTGAAATAATTCTCCAAGGACTTCCATATCAACAAAACGGTACCCATTTAATTGATTTGACTGACTATCAAAACGTTCAGGTTTTGCCGAACTCTGTTTGCCAAGCTTTCTGGCAGAGGCAGACAAGTTGTTGGACGACGTTGATGGCTCGCCACATGTTTTGTCATCAAGATCAACACGACTCCTCTTGCCACCTTTCACGAACTGATTGCTGTGAAATTTGCGCTTTTTCGGCCTATAACTTTCTCTTGGCATCGTAAATAAAGATTACTTGCAAAGACGTTAAAAATATACAGAAATATGTTTGAATAATTAACAGAAGAATTCGGAATAGCTTTGAATATATGTTTTCGCCAACAGGAAAGTTTACATGTGCGATGCGCCTTCAGTTTTTGAAAAAAGTGGCCAGAGGCAAGTAACAGATGTAGCTGTGATACTTCATGTTAAAACAACTAAGGTACCTCAACAAATTTCGATCAAGCCCGGCTTTTTATGCAAATTTCTAGGCAAAACAATCGTTGCTATGGGCGTTGCTAGGACAAAAAAAGCAGTAGGCTCAGGAATTTGCCTTATTTCTCGCATTTAATTTTCGTTTTTTGGGAATATAAACTACGGAGGCAATCCAGGAGGGTTTAAACTATACAACTCTTCTTAATTTGAAAAATTGAAAACTGTTGAAAACGAAAAAGACATCATGAGTCTCATTAAAACGAACAACTGTCCATTTATTGTGCACTATCGTCATTTTCACTGTGACGACATATTCATGTATCTTATTGTTGATCTTTGCGAAGAAGACTTGGGGGAACTTGTTCATGCATCCAGTATTGAACATCTACAACAGCGTGGTCCACGAATGATTAGGGAAATTTTATCAGGACTTGAATTTCTTCATGATAAAAGAATATTGCACAGAGATCTTAAACCATCAAACGTCCTGGTTGATATTGAAGGTCGCATGAAATTGGCAGACTTTGGGATAAGCCGCATTCTAAATGACGAAGAAACAACAGTTGTAACATTCGTGAGAGGTACTCCTGGATGGATGCCACCAGAAGTAATTGAAGCCATTGAAAAAAATGAGAAGTGTCGTTTCAAAAGGAAATCAGATGTCCAGGTAGCGGGTATGATTGCTTTCTTCATCTTAACCAAAGGTGAACACCCTTTTGGATCTAAGTTAGATCGAATGAAAAATATTTCTAAAGGAAACTCGGTGAATTTGAAGAAACTTGGTTTGAAGAAAGCTCGAAAGTTTGTGTCATGGCTGATGAATCATAAAATTGATAAGAGACCTTATGCCCACGAAGCGCTGAGGGATCCTTTTGTTTATAATACATAAATAGCTGTTCTAAGGAGATAAAAGTCCGTTTACACTACGCGCGATATTTGGTAGGGTATGGATAAAACTGGCACCCGTGCCAAATATTGCGTGTAGTTAAAACGGGGCTAAACAACTATTTCTAAAAATAATTATGAAAGACGAGTTCGTACTCGTAAATACGGGTTTCCAAGGGGAGGGAGTCAATGCACTCCTCGGGAGCTGTAATTTACTTCTTGGTAATTGCGGTTAGCCGTGTTTGAAATATCACGACCGATATTCTGAAGCGTTTCGAACAACTTTATAGCATGAAATTCTGTCACGGGTCATATCGCATAATCTAGAATTCTCCTTCATGTCGAAGCCGCTGTAAGTTTGTTGCATTCTTCGATAGACCTACACAATTGCGTTATTGCGTCCATCCTCAATTCCTCCAAATGAACAAGTTGTTTCTAACTAAGCCTAAAACTGATTATCTTAAGCGCTCCTTTAGTTATAGTGGAACCTTGCTTTGGAACAGCTTGCCTGACTCTTTCAGAGATTCTTCGTCACACTCCACCTTTAAAGCAAACTGGAATCCCTATATTCATTCAGATTTACCGACTCCTACACGGCAACCAGGTAGAACAGTACTTCTTTTTAATAACTTATCACCCAATGCATATATTTTATCATCAATTATGTAATGTATCACTGCTGCCGCTTTACCATCACGCAGAACCGACGGAAACTGAGCAAGAAGGGATTTTCTAGCCAAATTTAGCCTTTTATAGTTTCATTGTGTCTGTCTCACGTGTCCCTACCCATTTATAATCGTTCCGCATGATTAAAAGTGTTTTAACCAGTTCCTTGTCGTCTCAACGCCAAGGTGAAAAAAAATCTTGACTTACAGTAGGAGGCAAAAGTTTGAGTCCAGTGACTGTATTTCTTTGTTTCAGCAGCATATATTAATATTCTACAGAAAACCTTACCGATAAGTGAACTAGAAAAAAGTAAACAAGTAAACAGAAAAATACATGCTGTACAACAACTATGAGATGTTATGATATTCATTTTTACGTATTTTAATGTGCAAACATGCATTTACATGTCATTGCTTAGTTCCCTCTTTTTTGCTCTTGAAATGACCTTTATTCTTGCTCGCATAGATTCCATAGGTTTTTTAATGTCACACGTTCAATACCTTGCCAGCATTCGTTGACCACTTGCCTCAAGTCAGCCTGGCTGGCGGGTCTGTGCCTCGCCCTCTTCCGGTTAAAACGGTTCTACAAGTGCTCCAAGCCATGACAACGAGATCACCAGAATGAGCTTGCTTCTAAACGATTTCTGGCACATAGAAGATGTGCATGTGCTTAGGGTGATTATCATGTAGTTAGACGTGCGATCATCTTTGTACCAGATGAAATTCCATGTCCTTGAAGAATTGGATGATACTTTTCTTTAATTAGGATCCTATTATATCTTTCAATATTGCCAAACCGAGCATGACCAAAGCAGCTAAAAGTTTGCTTGAGTAGGATTTAGTTTCTTCGAACCTCTCCAAGGTTAGTTGCATACCACCTTTTTAAATTCTCACTTCTTCTGCGATCTTACGAGGAAAGAATCCTTCAATACTTAATGGAACTATTTGTCCTTGTGCACCATCACTTTGCCCTTTTTCCTACCCATCTTGGGCAGTGTAAAGGAATGAGAACTTTATTTTGTTGTAATTTAGATCATTAGGACCAAAACAGTGTGCAATTAATATAGTTTACAGTACTGAAACACTAGCACGCATGTCTTAACTCCAATACGCTGCCAGGATTTAATACTGGAATTCTACAACGACTGGACTCAAACTTTTGCCTCCTACTGTATATGTTTTTATAGGTTATCAAATTTTTAAAAAAATTTTTACTCTGAAAGATTTTGCATTTCAACTTTCAAATCTGCTTCTCTGCCACTTAAAGCTTATCAATTCCAGATTTGACCAAATTTCACATATTTACAATTAACAGCGTTGTGGGTCACGCACTGGACCAAATTCTTTGCATATGTTTGCCCAGATTGGGAATCTCCGGAATCTTTAAAACCCGGAACGAGAGAAAGATGATTTCGGATTCCTTTTTGAGTATAATGTGAGATTTTTGAACGCAATGGCAAATCCAGGGGCCGGTTGTATCAAGCCCGTTTAGCTTAAACGGTGGATAAGTCAAAATTAAATAATACTCTTACAACTCTCTTGAATGAGTCAACTTCAATATTATGCACTGAATTTGTAGTTGTAAACAATAACTTTGTATTAAGGTAAAAAACATTTCGTTTGCTTCTTGAATAAAACGATAGACTTGCTTTCTATTTTGAACTTATCCACCGTTTAAGCTAAACGGGCATGATACAACCGGCCCCAGGACTCTTTACTTTCGATAAATAGCGTAAATAGCTGTTTAATTTCATATTTGGGCTAAAGCAGATCGAACCGACCGCACTCTAAATGTAGGGTATTTCTAGTGTCTAAATTTCCTCCATCAACAAGATCTTTGAAGAAATCTATCCAACCACGAGGAACAGGATTTGCGCATCATTGCCAACCATGCATCGATTCTCTGCGGGTTTCTATAAGATGAGGTACTGATGTGCTTTTAAATCTGAGAAAGAATCCATGTGATAACGGCGTTAAAAACATTGCATTGGTGCCATAATCCCATTTCAGTTCCTCTATCTGTTCGAAGAATTGTCGTACACTGAAACCTCAATTCTTCCACGCAGTCATATAATAAAGTTTGCCCACCACGGGCAGGTTGTATATATGGAAGCCAGATAGCGCTATTCACCATTCTAAAATGCTTTCACCTTTGCAACCAACAATTATTAAAGAGGATCGTTGATTTAGGAATACAAAGATTTAATCAAAGTTATTTAAAAAACGGGCGACTTTGAAGCGATTGAAAAAAACACTATATCTGGTGGATAGCGCTATCTGGCTCTCATATAACCGGCCCCACGTGAGGATCATTATTTGCGGAACAAATTCTAGCTAGACTATCCTCCCGAATCTGTCCATGTATTCGCTGATAGGGAAACCATACAGGTTAACTTTGTCATACCCATTCGCGCACCAGCAATAGTTATAGGTCAATCCCTGTCCACACGTATCCGGATATTTTTAAAAACGGAGGGTTTTTTTATCTTTTTTGGCCTTGGCTCAGCCACACGTAACCGGCGTTTTCAGCAATCGAAAACGGAGGTTTTCAAAAACGCTTCAAAAAAAGTTTCTCGATAACGCTGGTTTCGTGTTTACGCGCGTGGACGGGCGAAAACGGTGGTTTTCGAATTCGATGACGTTGATAGTCGGATCCAGTCTATAACAGCCATTAACGGCGTGTGTTTTGTATCTCTTCAAGATGGTGAACTAAAATTGCTTGGCTGCTCTGCTTTTGACAATTTCATAATTTCAAGTCTAATAGCATGCATTTGGCTTCATGCTACTATGCTAAACCTCCTTGGAGCGAATGAGTATGATGAAGTTGCTTCCCGCCTCACCAGCTAGACAACAAAGATTTGGTCATTTAGTCATTTTAATTCAAGAAAGAGCGAGCATAAAGCGGACCCAAAGTAAATACGCGGAATTGTTTTTAAATTCCGCCAAATTAACATAGTTTTTATCTGCGATCGTTTGGAAGCGCTCATATTACATGAAAATGCGCATACTCCATGCATGGCGCTATCAAATTTCCTACGTTTTAGCGTTTACGTGTGGACGGGCAAAAACGATTCGAATACGCTGCGTGTGGAGGCGAATTTTTTGAAAAACGAAGAAAAAATCCTCCGCTTTCAAAACTATCCGCGAATACGTCTGGACAGTTAATCATACGGTTTTCCCGGCTTAAACTTGTTCAACGTCATGCAAAATAGTTTGAACGACATGACGAGGAACTTGTATATCATATTTTGCATGAACAAGCCTCCACGTTGCTCCATAGCCCAACATTCTGGTACTTCCAAAACGTTCTTGCAAAATACATGCACTGTCGTATTCGGTCACTGTCATATTCTTTACACTTTCTCGGTATGTGCTTCTCGACAATTTATTCGATGAAATTTATCTAATAATTTCAATATTGTTTCATACGAAAAGTTTTTCTTGAAATGACTGCAGCTAAAATAATTCAAAATCTAAAATTCAAACCTGAAAAAAAAATACTTAGGAAAAGAACCTTCTGACAGGGATAAGAAAATGCGAGCAGAGAAGGAGAGTCAAGATTATTTTCAATTCCGCTGTCTTTGTCAGGTTTAAGAATGGCGTATTTCTATCTTAAATCCCTAAGTAACTTAATACCTGTGGTCTCTGTGTTAATTTGTTTGTCGTCAAACGAATATATTAATATTGATTTTCTGATTGTTTGACAAAACGCTGTCATATGTTTAATAACGAATTTAATATTGACTAATGCAAAATAATAGAATCCTATTATTGGTCCCTCATACTTTTCCATGGGTCCCTTGCAATAAATAGAAAGAAACCAAATTCGTTTAATCGAACCGAGGGGTTTCTGCACGCATGTCAGTATTTCTAGTTATTTCGTCAGTTGTTTTTATCTGCCTTCTCGTTCAAACATCGCGCATGCGCATAAATAAAAAAACATCCAACGCCCATGACAGAATTTGGACCTTGAATTCCGCTATGTTCTGGAACAATCCTCGGGTTTATTTCTAAATCTCTGAGCGAGATTAGTACCCACTTGCGGCGCTCGCGGGATATGAACTTTTTAAGCCTGATCTGGCTAAAAATAATACTTGTAATTTGTACGTATGAAGTTTTTTCTATAAAAATGTCCCAAGACGCGACATGTATAGTTCGCATAGCCGTCGACGATGTGACATCGGCGGGTGCACCTCTTTGGGAGAAAGGAACAAACTAGTGCCCAGGTATCGGGAAAGCGTTATGCAAGCGAAAATATTTTGGAATTCGAAATCACTTAATGGTCATAACCCGTTTTAAACCACCTCTTCGTAAGCTGTTGGATAGTACAGCGAACAAGTGGTTTTAGCGGCCTCGTAGGATCAAATATTCATGTTCAGCAATATTAGTTCCTTTTCAAATTGATTGTTTTTACGTTCTGCGATCAATAATATATGAATATACTCTCCCCCCCCCCCCCAACAAACCCACTTAACCATCTTCTGCGGTCCCCGACTGGTTTCTTCTTAAAATTGGAATCATGAATAATTAGCAAGCAAACAGATGATAACAAACAAACAATACAGATCTGTCGCAAGTATTAAATTGCTACACACATAGACAGTAGAATGCCTAGATTAAATATCTAAATACAGAATTAAAATTAAGAAATAAAAACGTTTAAGCATCAAAAAGTCCTAAAAAGTCATAAAAATTAAGTATCTAAGAGTCCTAAAAAGAGGAGTTAATATGTTTCTCCGCGATAAAGTTAATAAATATAAACTAACTATAGACAAACGCCATTAACGAATTAAAAAGGTAACAAATGATGTGATTCATCTTAGAGACTGACAATCAGCCTGGAAAAACTTGGGCTAAAAAGGATGTAATTAATTTAAACAAACTTTGCAGATAATGTGTCTGACGGATGATCCGTCTTTTTACTGGTGTTATTTACAAAGATTATCAGAAAAACTAACAATAACAGAAGAATACTGGTGTTGTTTTGAGAAATATGAGATGCCCAAGAACCCAAATTATTTTATTAACGTTTAAATTGCGACAATCGATGTTGTAGTCTACTTCTCTGCTGTGTTCGTTGTGTCTCGTTGAAAAAAGAATTCCTTATTGCTTCGTCAGCATAAGGTCTATCATCAATCTTGTGACTAATCAGCCACAACACTAACTTTTGAGCTTCGCGGTCACCAAGTTTCTCCAAATTCACAGGATTACCTTCTAAAATATTTTTCATTCGATCTAACTCAGATCCAAAAGGGTGTTCACCTTTAGTTAAGACGTAGAAAGCAATCATACCCGCGACCTGGACATCTGATTTCTTTTTGAAACGACCCTTTTCTTTTTTAACTATTGCTTCAATTACTTCTGGTGGCATCCATCCACGAGTACCTTTAGCATCTGTTTCAATTGTCGTTTCTTCTTCATTAAGAACACGGCTTATTCCAAAATCCGCCAATTTCATGCGACCTTCGATATCAACCAGGATATTTGATGGTTTTAAATCTCTGTGCAATATTCCTTTACCATGAAGAAATGCGAGTCCGGATAAAATTTCTTTAATCATTCGTGGACCATGGTTTCGTAAATATTCAATTCTGGTTGCATCAACAAGTTCCCTCAAGTTTTCTTCGCAAAGATCAACGATAAGATATATGAAATCATCGCCACGGTGAAAATGACGATAGTGCACAATAAATTTACATCTGTTCGTTTTTATGAGACTCATTATTGTCTTTTCATTTTCAACTGTTTTATCCTCACTTTGTACTAAAATTCTCTTAACGGCAACTTCACTTCTATCCTTCATGAGGCCAACATAGACACGTGAACCACCACAACCATCGCCAATTTTGAATTCATTTTTTGCGACAAATGCCTGCATCGGTACTTCAGTCTATGGAAAAAACAACATATTTTTTTTTATCATGAGTATTTTTTTTTCTATCATGAGTAGGAACTAGGGATTCATTTGCCGAGATTTTTCGATACTTTTTTGCAACCTTTGGAAAAGCCTGAAGATTTTTTAATCAGAAAACTGAAATACTTTAAATCACCTTCCAATCACTGAATATATACAATAGGTTACTACGAAAATAAATCGGCACCCCCCCCCCGGAGTTTCCATTATAACTGACTGCATGTCCGACTAACTAACTGATTGATGTAAATTTTCGCCACTTACCCCAATATTGAAAAGTAAAAAAAACTCTAGACAAAATATTTCAAAATATTTTTCGTCTTTACAAGCTAGGCTATTGCGGAAGTGAATATTGAAATAATCTACATTTAAGTTACGAGGTCTATATATTATACGCTATAGGTTCATATATCTCGCTTTATTAAATACACAAGCGCCAGATATGAGGTATGCTGCAATTTCATTGGTTGGCTACTAGACAGATATTAGCTCATATTTGTCTAGTAGAGAAAGTAAAAAAATGGTTGAAAGATTTGGGGAGTTGAGTGAAATAGAAATCCAAGCTTTGGTTGATAATAGCACACCAAAATGCACGGAAAGGGCGACAACGTTTGTGTATATATACGCGCCTCGTCGGCTATCAGCTCATATACGACTCGAGTTCGCAAAATAACTGTTAAATCGTAGCCAAACGGCCTGAACGCTGAAGGATAAATTAAACCTAATTGCTTTAGTCGCAGCCTGGTAACGTAATTTTGATGCCGCTGACTGTCTACGGAATCTCCTAATAACCTTTGTATACTAGTAACCACGCGAACAACTTCATAATTATGTTTCAAATATTACCTTTTCTAACTGGTTACAGTCCGTTGTTTTCAACTTCTGAATTTTCTCACGATGTTTTACGGACCTTTTAAGTGTAGTCGTTATTTCAACATGTCCATGGTAAATACTCCATTCAAGAAGATTCATTTGCCTTCCTTTAACAGTGAAAGTCCCGGATCTCCACACAACGTTCTTTTTCAACAGAAGCTTTATCAAATGAACTGAATTATTTACAACAGCTATCTTCAGGATGTCAAATCCAAGAGTATGAACACTGATTTTACTGTTCAGAGTAACGTCAGCACCCTGCTCAACTAAATACGTGACAATTTCTAATACACAAAAATCGACAGCAGTATGCAAGACTGGCAATCCATTAGCACCTTTACCATTTACATCAGCGCCCTGTTCAACAAGATATTTTACGATTTCTAGGTTATGCATAACAACTGCACTTTCAAGCACTGCCCAACTGTTAGTTTTCTTACCATTTACATCAGCGCCATGTTCAACAAGATATTTCACTATTTCTAGCGTGCCTTTAGTAGCAGCACTGTGCAAGACTGTCCGCCCGTTAGTATCCTTGCTATTTACATCAGCGCCATGTTCAACCAGATATTTTACCATTTCTGGGTTATTTGTAGAAAGAGCGTGGTTCAAGACTGTTCTCCCGTCAGGATCCTTGCTATTTACTTCAGCTCCCTTTTCGACAAGATATTTTACCATTTCTAGCGCACCTTTGGCAACAGCAGTGTGTAGCACTGTCCTCCCTTTACTATCCTTTCCATTTACACCAGCGCCATGTTCAACAAGATATTTTACAATTTCAAACCGAGGTTTCATTGCTATAACTATATAATTGCTCAATACAGCAGCACACACGAATATGGCAAAATTTGTATGCTTTCTGTAGCAGGGTTGTAGTTTATTGAACTTTCAATATAACAATAGAGTTGATATTCGCGGGTATAAATGTGTTTTTGGTCCGATTCGATTTCAAGATGTGTTCTAAACTGAGGAGGGCGGTCAGCATGGGTTGTAACCCAAATATATATATTTATATGTATAACCCAAATATATGTATTTATATTATTTGTATTTGATGTATTTCACAATAAATCTAAATGTGTTATGTGATAGACGACATTATAATTTGATTTATAAACTACGTTTTCATAATGACAAAAAATCAAATCAAAATATTCGCGTGCAAAAACCAGTCGAGGCGTAAAATAAAACTTCAGAAGTTGTATGAGACGTCTCACGTCTGATGTTATATTTCATGCTAAATAATAGTTAAAATAATCTACCATAACGCTGACTAAAGATGAGTAACTTAACTTCGAGAAAAATGTAAAAATCTTGTAAAAAACTTTGATTCTTTAAAAATATACGGCCGTTGCGACTTCCTATGACTACCGTGCTTCCACGCCCAGAAAAATATTTCCAGACTTCTTTTCTCACATACCATGTACTCTCCAAACCCCCAACCCACATAAATTTTCTAACTATCATGTTACCATCCCTATGCTCAACTAATTTCGTTTAACGGAGGCGAGGGGTTGCTGCATGCATATAATTTCTAGTAGTAGGCACTGAAGCGTCACAGCCGGTTTTCTGAAATGAACTGTAATATACCGTATACAGCTAGGGTGTCCCAAAAAACGTCCCCTCTATTGAAATCAAGCCTTTGTTAGAATCTGATTGCTTTAATATTAAGATGAACCCAATTGAATGGTAAGATGCTTTATTTGAATGCCTAAACCTAAGAACTATGCTATTTACGCACTACTGCGTTGATCATGCATTCAAATTCCAACAAAAGCTTCGTTTCAAAAGGGGGGACTTTTTTGGGGGACACCCTGTACAGGATGTACAGGGTGAGTCAAAAAAACCTGACACCTTTGAAATTCAAATTAGCTGCAAACGTATGGCTGGAATATGACAATTCCCATGTACAATCAACAAAAACGATTTGATAAAACTGTTCTTTTGTATTTACAGAGCTTAGAATGCATTTTAACTCCCAATGGGAACAAACTTTATGCTTTAGGTTAATTAATATGATATGCTTCGTATACCTATGAAATATTTAAGCAACTTCAGCCACATTACAGCCGCTATGCGACTAATTTGAATTTCAAAGGTGTCAGTTTTTTTTTACTCACCCTGTATATAAAAAAGAAGACCTTTACAAATTAATCTATTGTTATGCCCGGCCATCAGGCATAACTATGCTAAGCCTATTTATGCATGATGTATAAAATATTGAAAGCTTTGTGCATATATTACACATATCCTTGTTACAAGCATAAAAGCCTTTCTTCATACAACTAAAAATTTGACATAACTTCTAAAAAGCAAAATTATGCACAATAATGCATGGTCAAATCGTTCAGTTTTATCGTCCAGACCTATATCCAGACGTAAAGTACAGCTGTGTTACAAAACGCGTTTTGAGAAAGGTTTTTGATTGAAATCCACCGGTGGAAAGCACAAGCTTGAAAAACGCCGGTGCGAAATTAATGAGCAGTAATATTAATTCGTGACATGCATTAGATTTTAGTCGATTGTTTGCCCACCTGTGGGCTTAGCAAATTGATCAGGGGCCGGTTGTTCGAAAGGTGGATAAGTCGCTATCCAACGGATAGGTTTTATCCAGCGTGTGATTTGCGTTGCACGAAGCTTGGATAACTTTATCCAGCCGATAACACTGAGAACATTTACGATAAAAAAGGACAAAAATGCAATATTCCTGTTACTGTGTTTCAACAAACTAATGCACATGATTGTACACACTATTAAAAACGTTTTCGAAGTGCAATCCAGCCAATGTTTATATATTTGTCGCAGCAGCGTTTCACGTTGCCTACGGCAACACATTCCGTTCCGAGCGGCGATTTTTTTGGACATCCTCACATTGATAACAGGCGGTAAATTACTATACGCTTCTAATCAGTTTATAAAAAGCGATTATGCAAAGAAAGATTCAACCTATTCCAAGGAGACTTGCTAATATTTAAGTAATTTCACTCACGCAATAGACAAGTATAGACAACAAGGCTACGAATTTTGTTCTCCGCCAGGTATTATAGCCAACCAAAACATTAAAATAGTGTTCCTAAATTTGTAATGGAACCGAAAGGCAAAGCGTCGCAAGGTCAAGGAATAAAATTGCAATGTGCATATTTAATAAAATCACTATTATGTGAAGTGCAAAGTTTTTTCCATTCTGTAACTACTCGAGACTTCGTAATGATTATGAATTAAAATTTATAAATGCCTAGCAAAAGCAACAGCTGACGTTGTGGTACGAACTTCAAGATAATCCTGTTTTCTCCTGGTAAATTTTAACTTATCTATTGGATAGCTACCCATCAACTACCCATGCTTCGTGCGACACGTTTTTATCCAATAGATAACTATCCACTGGATAGCAGATTTATCCGCTGGATAGGACTTATCCGATGGATAAGTTATCCATCTTTCGAACAACCGGCCCTAGGCATTTAAATTATAGCAATAGTTTAATTTCTAAACTTAAAAGGTCTTCTTTTTTATACACTCTGTATTATACAAAAAGTTTAAAGACAATAGACAAAAACTGCGTGTATATACAAGACGAAATGGTATGCGGCTCAAACTTATAGATAAAGATAGAGTGTATGAAAGAGAAAGAAGTTATATAGTGTGTGAAATATTAGCAATGTTAATACATAAACGGAACAGGAGAATAATTTATTTCGAACATTAACTACGGTGAAGCAACTGACTAACACAGGACCATTTACATTTGTGAACGGATATTACACACTTTTATAATCCATAACATTCTAGACTCGAAGTGGATGTCATGTATATGCAAACAAATGGTTTGTTTGCATTTTGAACTTCGATAATTTTTAAAATACCATGTGCTGTGTGAATATCCAACAACATTTAGGTTCGCTATACGCTGCTAAATGAATATATGAACTAGTGTTTATGTTCAGATCTATAGAAGCCAATTGACAAAGAGTGCATGGACCTTAATCGTAAAATTAATAGTCCTTAAGATTTGAAATAGCTAGACCTCTGCGGTAAAGATGAACGCTGCTGTCGTTGATATACAATTCACATAGTATCTCAGTCACACACGAATGCAACACACAACACTTCGCACAAATATGTTCCTCGTCTGGATCATAATAACCTGACTGCTAGGCGCTTCCGAATCGGTGTCGTGTCGTGCTGAAGTAAATAACTGTGCTATAATCTATTTACTTACCTTCGATGGTTTATGTCCTACATCATAATAGCGTCGATCGATACAGCACCAAAACCGAAACAAATGTATTGGATAAAATTCCTGTCATCTACGACAAACCAAATTGGCAAAGCTAATAAATTAATAATCTTCGAAGAAAACAATTATTACACAATCCTAATGCAATCTCGATTGTGATTGGCTAAAAACCTACAAATAATTCTCAATGCTTTGCCACCTGCACGAAATTGAAAATTACCCGTAGGTGACTTAATTTTTTGCCGCTAGTTTGTTGTCAATAATGGCACAGGCTTCTACTCTAAAAAAGAAATGCATAATAAAACAATTATTGAATTCCGATAGATGACACGTGTAACATTGCGAAAGACAGGCTGCTCTCAGATGATACGCTGTCTAAAATGTCTAGCCTTTCTTCCGGAAGTATATATGAACTACTGAAATTGTGCTTGAATACAACTAATTTTCAGTGGCGTGAGAAATGCTAGGTGCAAACACCTTGTGCTCCTATGGGTAGTCCTTTATCACCAGTTATGGCCTATTTATTCATGGAAGAATTTGAAAAGAATTTGAATTTCTCAATTTCTTCTGCGAATGTCTTACGGAATTTGTTTCAGTTTCGAAGTTGTTAATGGCCTTCTCAACGCTGTATCATTCCCAATACAAGCGGACAGTTTTTACTTGCAATATAAGCGGTCAAGCAACTGGTGGCATTTTACCAACATAGAGAAATTTAATTACCCTCATGAAGGCCCGGTTTAACGGACTGAAAGCTTTGCAGTATTAAATACTTACGTGGTGTACCTACAAACTAACTAAACTAATTTATTTATTTAATTGATGTCGCCATGTATGCAAACGTACAAGAATATTATAAAAAATTTGCTCAACTTGACTTCTCTTAAAAGAAAATATGCATATATATCGCTGGCTAGCATTTCTCTGCAGGAGGAAATCCAGCCGAAGCCAACATACTGTGCCAGAATTGTGGCTAATTGCTTTTAATTGCATGATAATATTCAAAGAATTCTGGTCTTTATAGTTAAATAATGTTGTGAGACTTCGTAATAAATAAGGGTTTTTCTTCGTTTTCTGGTTTCTTGTTTTAAGTGAGTGATCATCACAGCAGCAATAACAAATGCCACTGACGACAGCGGAGATAGTCAGCGATGATGGTAGGTTTGTTAGAATGTAGATTACAAAGATCTTTATTTAACATATCGTCAATGTTGTAGGGTATAAACCATTCAAGGTAGGAAATTGATAAATAACTTTGTGTAATATCACAGTAATTTGTTTGAGTAACGACAGTTTTTAGAAGCCATAGGAAATTTTGTGAAATGCAGCGCATTTGTGCGAGGATTGTGTATCAGTGTATGGTCTAATTACTTAATTCAACACGGCCTTTATCGATTGCTACGCTAGACGAATTTTATACGAGTGACTTGGGCAATGCTCACGCTAAACTTAGAGATCTCGATCTATCTCACCAAGAATCAATCTGCAATGGCTATCCTGAGGAACGCGCGCTAAATTGATGGGTTCATAATTATTCGCAAATTCGTAGCTGTGTGACTGCCGGATTTCATTCAAAAGCGAATGTTGTTACGGTGATTGAAAATGCATCATTATACAACCACAATTAAGCCTGGTTTCCATTTAATCGTAAATGTGTCGTGAACAAGTGATTTTAACCGCTGACAAAGTTCACATATAAATTTATCTTGTTGGCTGCACATGCACACATAGAAATACTCAGTACCTCAGCCTCCATGGCATGTTCACGACACTTGATTAAATGGAAACCAGGACACAAGTCAAGGAGGTTGACGAATTAAAATATTGCTACGTGTTTGCAGTGAACAATGATAATTTACATACAAAGAATAAGGAGTAAACTTCCTGCTTAATGCCGTGGGAAAACGGGTGATGTTTACTTCACTTTTATGGCTGTATTTGTTACGGAAAAATTGAAATATCATGCAGCTTTCGAATCATCTGAGTCATTTCATAAATCATTAGCTTAGCCTGAGATCTGGCTTAGTAAAATATTCCGCTTCCTTTGAAATGACGAGGGGTTGTTTGTAATGCATGTACAGTACTGTCCAGGAAAACCATGTCAGCCGAGGTCGTACCGCGGTGAGAGCGTGAGACCGAATAACCTAACACGGCGGTTGCCGGTTCGACAGACATTTCATGTTTTTGATTTGATTATTGTGTTGTCGTTATCAGCAGTTTAGAACATTCCGTTCGGAAGCGAACGGCAAACGCGATCGTATTTTTTCCCCTTGCGGTCGTCTGCGGTTTCTGCAGTTTTAGGTTATTACTGGACAGTACTGTATTTCGAGTAAAATTCTATTATGGGTTACAAAAATTAAATTGAAGTTTGCCTTTTAGGTAAAGCTGCACATGAAACGGTCCATTTTCATATGAAGTCTGAGTTGTTTTAGGGATAGCCGTTTTGTTCAGAGATGGCGACTTCGCCAAATAAGATCAGAATGTCTGAATCAATGGAAAATAATAATGTTAGCATATCCCAGCGTGAGGAGAGCGACCAAACTTTAATTATGGCAGAAAAGAATCGTACAGCAACGTCGGGGAAATTAGATGACGTATCTGCGTTGGGAGATAAACAATCCAAGCCTGCTGTTCATGAGCAAGAAGGAATTGAAGTAGAATTTAAAGGAGAAAACATTGAAAACGAAAAATGTCATAATGGTATGAAATTATAAAACATTTATTTAAGAAATAGTCTGGTTTATATTAATTGAGTCTACCGGAATAATTAACAAAACTGCGACGTTTTAAGCAGGGAATACGAACTAAGGTCAACTAACTTTGAAACAAAAGCCCTTATTCGGTTATCGTCTTAATATTAACATGAGAAAATTTCTGGACGCTAATTGATCAAGAGGAGTACAGTCATTTCACCAATTATACCGGGTGGCGCAAAAAAAAGTTATCCCTGTTTGGTTGAGTATAACTTCAAAATTAAAGGAGCTATATATTACACTAAAATTATGTTTTTCATATTCTTTGCATGATGTCTATATTAAAATTTGTTATATGAGGTTTTTCATGCAATCTTGGCGAAGATATCGTGGTTTCAATCAAAGTATGCATTTTCGAGTGTAAGTGTACATGGAAAACGCGTTTTCTATGTCCGCGTTTTCCATGTCCGCGTTTTCCATTTCCGTGTTTTCCATGTCCGCGTTTTCCATGTCCACGTTTTCCATGTCCGCGTTTTCCATTTCCGTGTTTTCCATGTCCGTGTTTTCCATGTCCGCGTTTTCCATGTCCGCGTATTCCATGTCCGCGTTTTCCATGTCCGCGTTTTCCATGTCCGTGTTTTCCATGTCTGTGTTTTCCATGTCCGCGTTTTCCATGTCCGTGTGTCCGTGTCCGTGTGTCCGTGTCCGCGTGTCCGTGTCCGCGCTTTCCAGCTAACCTCCATGGGAGGAGTGGCAAAGTCGTTATACTATTTCTGCTATTTTTAGCACTTGTCACAATCCAGATGGCTTTGTACTAACGCAACTAAAAATAGCGGTTCACACAATAAACTAAATAAGTACAGCTAATATGCGCAGCAAAAAACTCAAAAGAGTAATTATTATTATTATTATTAAAAATTTATTTATACACGGTAGAATCATCAGTAAAGTTATATATATACAACAAACAATAATGAGAAATATCTAAAAACTTTTAGCCATACAAAAAACAAAGCACACAATAATAACACAAGATACTGTTTTACATGATTGCCGTGTGGAAATCAGATATTCAAAAGAATTTGTCAAGTTCGGATTTAAATTGTTGCAGAGAGGTAATTTTCCGAACATTTTCTGGAAGATTATTCCATAAACAAGCCCCGCTATAACTAAAACTACGTTTTAAGTAGTCAGTATGGGGCATCGGTAGATCAACTTGTCTAACCGAGTTTCTTAATGTATAACCTGTGCTCCGTGGAACAAACATATTTCGCATATAATCAGGAGCTAAGTTGTTTATAGATTTAAACATTACAATAGCTTTTTGTTTCTTGCGACGAATATTAAGCATATCCCATTGCAACATGTCAAGAAGTTCACTAGACCTTATATCGTAACTGGCTCTCATAATTACTCTGGCTGCACGATTTTGCAGTTTTTGTAGTTTATCGCTAAGTTGATTGCTTAGACCATCCCAAACTGGAGAACAATAATCAAAATATGGCAATATTAAAGCATTATAAATTAGCACAGCAGAGTGTAAAGGGACACAAGGTCTAATTCTTTTCAAAGCCCCGATCCCTGACGAAATTTTTTTACATAATTCATCAATATGATTGGACCAAGAAAGACGGTCATCGATGGTCAGGCCAAGGGAAATAGTGTGACCAACCCGCTGGATCGTCTGATCGCCAATTTGAATACAAATTGTACTGTGATTATCGGCAGATATTTTTTGCCTCGAGCCAATAACCATAAATTCGGTTTTAGCTATATTCAAACTAAGTTTATTTGCAATCAACCAAGTTTTGAGATTAGCAAGTTCTGAATTGACTAGGGCTCAAGTTCAGGTAGGTTACGTGCCGAAAGGCTAATATTAGTATCATCAGCAAATAAATTGGCAGAGGCTGATCGAAGACAATTTGGTAGATCATTTATGTAAATTAAAAATAGCAAAGGACCAATAATACTACCTTGGGGCACGCCACAATTAATTGCGCCAAGACTAGATAAACTGCCGTTGACATCACATTTTTGGGTTCGGCCACTGAGATATGAATTAAATCACCTTAGGGCATTCTGGTCAACACCATAGTTTACTAATTTACGCAGTAAAATATCATGGTCAATAGTGTCAAAGGCCTTCTTCAGGTCAATAAATATTACTCCATTGAGAAGACCTTTGTCTATATTCACCGACCATTTATTAGTGGCCTCAAGTAAAGCTGTTACTGTACTATGGAGCGAACGAAAGCCAGATTGACAGCTACTTAATAAATTATTCTCGTTTAAATAGCCAAAAAGCTGATCATAAACCATTTTTTCAAAAACTTTTGAGACAATTGGTAATATTGAAATTGGTCGATAATTGCTCTGGTCAGATTTCCTGCCTTTTTTAAACACTGGTAACACCCGCGCGAGTTTCCATTCAGTTGGATATATTCCGGTAACAATCGATCGCTCAAATATGTTGGTAAGCGAGGGACCAACAACAAAAGCCGCAATTTTTAGGAGCCTAGCTGGAATTTTATCAAGACCCATAGCCTTTTTTTCATTAAGTTTACTTAACAGTAGACATACTGTTTGCTCAGAAGGGGCGTCAAGACTAAAAGATTTTAGATTCAAATTGTATGTGTAGACGGTATCATCGTCGATAGAATCGGTTTTAGTATCGTCACAAGTTCTGTTGACATTCAATACAGACACTCGAAGGCCTGTCCTATCTTCTAAATTTGGGCGTTGATGAGCGAATTTAGAGGTCAAATAACAAAAACGACACATGTTATTTCGCTTTGCGGTACAACAGCTAGCGCTCAATATTCAGTCCTTAGAAACACGTTGTTTTAACTAAGGTGATTTATGCGCTATTTGTGTCCCACCCATCCCCACACGGGAGAAGCGTAACAAAAGAATCACGTGACCAGCATTGACCAGGGACTTTCTCGCAGCGTGGGCCGTGGAGCGTAGGTAAAAGAGCCTGGCTTGCGAGGTTGTTGACACACGTGTTCCGCCAAGGCTGATTTTGAACTGTCTAAGTTCGAAACGGCCTTTTGATGTTCTTTTAAACGTGTACCGAACTGGCGTTTTGTTACCTACATATTCTTTCTCGCAATCCCCACATGGTATAGAGTATACAGCAAGAGTTTTCTGTTTAGTCGCTACGCAATCCTTGGGTTTCGCGAAAATATGTCCCAATGTCTGAAAGGGTTTTAAGGCAACTTTTATACCACAATTATTCAGGATCCTTCTGATTGGTTCTGCAATTCCCTGAATGTATGGAACTATAGCAAAACCTGGTTTTGAAAACAGGTACCTGGTAACGGCAAGAACCTCTTAAATCATCTACCGAAACTTGCACTTACAGTTCAATGTTATCCAGTGGCGTAGCCAGAACGATAATTGGGGGGGCCAATATTCATATATTCGTGATACGCAGGATTAATTTCTTTTCAAATCAATTGTCTTTACAGTCTGTTAACATGAATATATGAATATGGCCCCCCCCCCCCCCCCCAATTATCGATGCTTGCTACGCCACTGATGTTATCTTTTTGTTATATATAGGTAGTGATGTAAAGCAAGAGTCAAGTGGAATTGCGAACGTCTGTGAAGAAGGAAAACATAAATTTTGGGACGAAGTAAGAAAACAAGTTGAGTGTGGTGAAAATAAAGAACATCATTGGCAGAGGACAATTCTGTGGCGTGCTTTTCAGTTTAGTCCAGTAGATCAAAAAATTGCTAAATATTTAGTTGACCATGGAGCAGACATTTATTCCCAGAACGAAGAAGGTGAAACAGTACTGGGGATAGCGACAAGAAATGGTTTACTCGATCTTGTTAAGTATTTTGTTCAATATGGCCCGAAACATAATTTTCAAGATGATTACAGATCTCTTCAGAGTGCAATACAGTCTCAATCATTTGAAATTGTGGAATATTTCGTTAAAAGGGGCGCTAATGTAAACGGAAATGATACTGATGGGGAAACAGTGCTGCATTTTGCAGTTATTGAAGGTACGCTAGAAATGGTGAAATATCTTGTTGAAAATGGCGCTGATGTAAATGGCAAGTATACTGATGGTTGGACAGTCTTGCACTATGCTGTTAGCAAAGGTACACTAGAAATGGTAAAATATCTCGTTGAAAAGGGCGCTGATGTAAATGGAAAGGATACTAAAGGGTGGGCAGTGCTGCACAATGCTGTTACTGAAGGTAAGCTAGAAATCATAAAATATCTTGTTGAAAATGGCGCCGATGTAAATGGCGAGTATACTGATGGATGGACAGTATTGCACTATGCTGTTAGCAAAGGTACACTAGAAATGGTAAAATATCTTGTTGAAAAGGGAGCTGATGTAAAAGGTAAAAATACTGACGGAAGGACAGTACTGCACAGTGCTATTGTTAAACGTAAACCAGAAATAGTGAAATATCTTTTTGAAAAAGGCGCTGCTGTAAATAGCACGGATATTGACGTGCTGACAATTCTGTACACTACTGTTACTAAAGGTACGCTGGATATAGTGAAATATCTTTTTGAAAAAGGCGCCGCTGTGAATGCCGTTTACAGCACGAACACTAACGGGTCAAAATTCCTGCACACAGCTGTTGCTAAAGGTAAGCCAGAAATAGTGAAATACCTAGTTGAAAACGGCGCTGATGTAAATAGCAGGGATATTCACGGGCGGACAGTTCTACACAGTGCTGTTACTGAAAGTGAGCTAGATATGGTAAAATACCTTGTTGAACATGGGGCTGACGTAAATGACGAGGGTACTGATAAATGGAGAGTGCTTCACAGTGCTGTTACTGAAGGCACGCTAGAAATGGTAAGTTTCCTTGTTGAAAATGGCGCTGATGTTAATAGCACGGATAATGACGGGAAGACAGTTCTACACAGAGCTGTTACTGAAAGTAAGCTAGATATGGTAAGATATCTTGTTGAACATGGGGCTGATGTAAATGGTAAGGATAGTAACGGGAAGACAGTTCTACACAGAGCTGTTACTGAAAGTGAGCTAGATATGGTAAAATACCTTGTTGAACATGGGGCTGATGTAAATGGCAAGGATAATGATGAATGGAGAGTGCTTCACTGTGCTGTTACTGAAGGTACGCTAGAAATGGTAATTTTCCTTGTTGAAAATGGCGCTGATGTAAATGGCGAAGATAGTAGCGGATGGACAGTGCTGCACAGTGCTGTTGCTAAAGGAGCACACGAAACGGTAAAATATCTCATTAGAAAGGGCGCTGATGTAAATGGCAAGTATATTGACGGATGGTCAGTCTTGCACTATGCTGTTTCTAAAGGTACGCTAGAAATGGTGAAACATCTTGTTGAAAAGGGCGCTGATGTAAATGGCGAAAATATTTACGGTAGGACAGTGTTGCACTACGCTGTTACTAAAAGTACGATGGATATAGTAAAATTCCTGGTTGAAAATGGCGCTGATGTAATTGGTAAGACGACGAACGGACGGACAGTGCTGCACAGCGCCGTTACGAAAGGTACGCTAAATGTGGTAAAATACCTAGTCCGAAATGGCGCTGATATAAATGGTAAGAATTCTGACAAGTGGACAGTCCTGCACAGTGCTGTTAATAAAGGTACGCTAGATATGGTAAAATATCTCGTTGAAAATGGCGCTGATGTAAATGGACAAAATACTAACGGTTGGACAGTCCTGCACATTGCTGTTACTAAAGGTAGCCTGGACGTCTCAAATACTGGCGGTTGGACCGCCCTCCACGCTTCTGTCGATACTGGTACATTAGAAATTATCAAGTATTTAGTTGAACAGGGTGCTGACATAACTCCTAGTAGTAAAATTAGCATTCATACTCTTGGCACTGACATCATGAGGATGGCTGTTGTAAACAATTCAGTTTCTTTGGTAAATCTGCTCTTGCAAAAAAAGATCGTTGTGTGGAAAGCTGGAAAATTGCTTGTTCGGGGAATGCAAATGAGTCTTCTTCAATGGAGTAACTTGCTTGGTCATTTTGAAATTCCGACTATTCTAAAAAGGTCCGTAAAACATCGTGAGAAAATTCAGGTGTTGAAAACAACGAACTGCAACCAGTTAGAAAAGGTAATTTTTGAAATACATTATAATGAAGTTGTTTTAATCAGTTTTGCATCATAAAGGTTAAAAGGCAGTTCACAGTCGGCAGCACCTTTTATATTCGTCTGCACAATATAATTACTTGTTACCAGATTCCGAATACGCAATTAGATTTTTCCCCTAGGCCCTATTTGCCTATAGGCTTAGGTGATTCCATCTAAAAACCATCTTCTACTCCTATAGATTGAAATACCGATGCAAGCTTTTGTCGCAAAGAATCAATTCAAAATTGGCGATGGTGGTTTTTCTTGTGTTTATGTTGGTCTCATGAAAGATGGAAGTGAGGTTGCGGTTAAGAGAATTTTGGTGCAAAGTGAGGACAAAACAGTGGAAAACGAAAAAGAAATCATGAGTCTCGTTAAAACAAACAACTGTCCATTCATTGTGCAATATTGTCATTTTCACCGTGACGATGATTTCATGTATCTTATTGTTGATCTTTGCGAAGAAGACTTGAGAGAACTTGTTCATGCATGCAGTATTGAACACCTACAAGAGCATGGTCCACGAATGATTCGGGAAATTTTATCAGGACTTGAATTTCTTCATGGCAAAGGAATATTGCACAGAGATCTAAAACCATCAAACGTCCTGGTTGATATCGAAGGTCGCATGAAATTGGCGGACTTTGGAATAAGCCGCGTTCTGAATGACGAAGAAACGACAGTTGAAACATTCGCCAAAGGAACTCCTGGATGGATGCCACCGGAAGTAATTGAAGCCATTGAGAAAAATGAGAAGTGTCGTTTCAAAAGGAAATCAGATATTCAAGTCGCAGGTATGATTGCTTTCTTCATCTTAACTAAAGGTGAACACCTTTTTGGATCTAAGTTAGATCGAATGAAAAACATTTTGAAAGGAAACTCGGTCAATTTGAAGAAACTTGGTTTGAAGAAAGCTCAAAAGTTTGTGTCGTGGCTGATCAATCATAAAATTGATAAGAGACCTTATGCTCACGAAGCGCTGAGGGATCCTTTTGTTGATGGAGATTAATACCTACAAAACTTTTCTAAGGAGATAAACAACTATTTTTGAAATTAATTATGAAAGACGAGTTCGTTGACAAAAATAATTTTCTAGACTTGCACATGTCATATTCGTCAATATCACAACATTGCATGTATTCTTTAGTTGGTTTCATGTTAAACTTAGTAAATTGAAATGATCGCATTTAATTTTTGTACATGCATGTTGGACATTGCTGGATGGCCATCAGACGCATCCAAATAAGCAAACGACAAATCAGTAACCTTGGAAACAAATATTGTAATAATAGGGAAATATATCCTCTTCCCTATACTAATATCGAGGAAAGCACCTCCACTTTAGTATAATATGGAGGATGCATATGTGTACATGGATGCGTTTGGGTTTTGTTAATTTACCGATATTTTTGTGTTCAACTTCAAGTTTACACAACACATGTGTAGCCTGCGATTTTACACAAAATTTTGTGTTGCTGTGGATGCATTATCCTTGTGTATGTTTTCCTATACATGTTACAAATATAATACTCAACTTTTTTGTGTCTAGAATACACATTCGTTTTTGCAGCGAAGTTGTTTCTACCTAACCCTAAAACTGATTATCATAATCGCTCCTTTAGTTCTAGTGGAGCTTTGCTTTGTAACAGCTTGCCTGAATCTTTATATTAAGAGATTCTTCGTCCTCCTTTAAAGCAAACTGGAATCCTTATATTCATCCAGATTTACGACTCCTACACGGCAACCAGGTAGTACAGTACTTCTTCTTTTTAATAATTTATCAACCTATGCATATATTTTATCATCAATTATGTAATGTATCACTGTTACCGTTTTACCATCACGCAGAACCGGTGGAAACTGAGCAAGAAGGGATTTTCTAGCCAAATTTAGCCTTTTATAGTTTCATTGTGTCTGTCTCATGTGTCCCTACTCATTTATAATCGTTCCGCATGATTAAAAGTGTTTTAACCAGTGCCTGTGACACTCGCGCTTTTTTCCTGAAACGCGAAAAAACGAATCACGTGACCTACATTTTTCGCCTCCGCCGTTTGTCGTTTCAATGCCAAGATGAAAAAAATCGGGACTTATGAAATTTAATATGTTTTATAGGTTATCAAAAAAGATATTGCATTTCAACTTTCAAATCTGCTTCTCTGGACGTAAAGCTTATAAATGCTTATTAATTCCAGATTTGACCAATTTGCACATAATTACAATCAACAGCGTTGTGTATCACGCACTGGTCCAAATTCTTTGCATATGTTTGCCCAGATTGGTGATCCTCTCTTCTCTACGTTGGGCCAACACCAGTGGTGCATGAACCAAAGATTTACAGGGTGTACCACTCAGTCCTAGAGTTGATAGTTATATATGTAATCGTTGGAACTATTATTTACTGTAATAACACACATAACAACTATATTATCTATGCGGGTTCCGTTTTTTTGGGACATGCACCCTGTACCTGCGCTTAGGAGCCATAGCATGTTGCGCCCAGCATTTTTTTAGTTTGACAATGAAAGAAAATGTTTATTGTTAAACAAAAATTTCCTGTGCCAATACACAATTTTCGTCAAATCTATGGACTAAATAATTTACGTCTTCTAATCTGTAATTATTTACAAAATAATTTACTTCAAATATTTCTAGCGCATGTATGCATGTGCGCTCCTTGAAGTTTATTTGTGTTTATTTTTTAATTTTTAGCAAGGAATGGGAAACCGGGACTGAGGAATCTCCGGAATCTTTAAAAGCCGAAATGAGAATCTCCGGAATCTTTAAACCCCGGAATGAGAATCTCCGGCATCTTTATAACCCGGAACGAGAGTTTTCGGACGCAACGGCGATTCCAGGACTCTTTACTTTCGTAAATAGCTGTTTTCATATTAGGGCTAAAGCAGATCGAACCAAGCGCACTCTAAATGTAGGGTACTTGTAGTGTCTAAGGTCCCTCGATCAACAAGATCTTTGAAGAAATCTATACACCACGAGGGCCAGGATCTGCGCAACATTGCCAACCATGCTTCGATTCTCTGCGGATTTCTATAAGATGAGGTACCGATGTGCTTTTAAATCTGAGAAAGAATCCACGTGATAACGGCGTTAAAAGCATTGCATTGATGCCATAATCCTATTTCAGTTGCTCTATCTGTTCGAAGAATTGTCGTACAAAACCTCAATTCTTCCACGCAGTCATATAATAAAGTTTGCCCACCATGGGCAGGATGTAGGAAGCCAGATAGCGCTATCCACCATTCTAAAATGCTTTCACCTTTGCAACCAACAATTATTAAAGAAGATCGTTGACTTAGCAATACAAACGGATTTAATCAAAGTTATACCAAAAAACGGGCGACTTTGAAGCAATTGAAAAAAACACTGTCTGGTGGATAGCGCTATCCGGCTTTCATATAACCGGCTCCACGTGAGGATCATTATTTGACAGTACAATTTCTTGCCATATTACCCTCCTGAATCTATCCACGCATTCGCTGATAGCGAAACCATACGGTTTAAATTCGTCATACCCATCCGCACACCAGCAATAGTTACAGGTCAGGCCCCGTCCACAGGTATCCGGATATTTTTTAAAACGGAGGGTTTTTATCTGTTTTGGCCTTGCGTCCACACGTAACTGGCGTTTCCCGCAACCGAAAACGGAGGTTTTCAAAAACGCTCTCCAGAATGAAGTTTTTCGAAAACGCCGGTTTTGTGTTTACGTGTGGACATTCGATGACGTTGATAATCGGATCCAGTCTATAACGGGCTATTAACGGCGCGTGTTTTGTATCTCTTCAAGATTGTGAACTAAATTGCTTGGCTGTCCTACTTTTGCCTATTTCATAATTTCAAGTCTAATAACATGCATTCAGCTTCATGTTGCTATGCTAAACGTGCACGGAGAGTAATTAAAAAGGCGAATGAATATGGTGAAGCTGCTTCCGTCTCACCAGCAAAATCACGAAGATTTTGGTCATTTAGTCATTTTAACTCAAGAAAGAGCGAGCATAAAGCAAACCAAAGCAAACACCCGGACTTGTTTTTAAATTCCGCCAAATGAACATGGTTGTTATTTAGGCGCGCATAAATTATTGGCATTCGAGCGCTGCGATTGTTTCGAAGCGCTCATATTACTTGGAAATGCGCATGCTCTACGCCTGGCGCTATCAAATCTCCTTTGTCTTAGCGTTTAGGTGTGGACGGGCAAAAAAATTCAAATACGCTTCGTGTGGACGAGAATTTTTTAAAAAACGGAAAAAATACTTCGAATTTTTATTCGGATACGTGTGGACAGTGAATCAGATGATATTCCCGGCTTAAACTTGATCTCTCATGGTCAACGTCATGCAAAATAGTTTGAACGACATGACGAAGAACTTGTATATCATATTTTGCATGCAGAAGCCTCCACGTTGCTCCATAGCCCAACATTCTGGTACTTCCATCACGTTCTTGCAAAATACATACACGGTCCTATTCGGTCACTGTCATCTTCCTTACACTTTCTCAGTGTGTGCTTCTCAACATTTTATTCGATGAAATTTATCTAATAATTTCAATATTGTTTCATACGAAAAGTTTTTCTTGAAATGATTGCAGATAAAATAATTCAAAATCTAAAATTCAAACCTGAAAAAAAAATACTTAGGAAAAGAACCTTCTGACAGGGATAAGAGAATGTGAGCAGAGAAGGAGAGTCAAGATTATTTTCAATTCCGCTGTCTTTGTCAGGTTTAAGAATGGCGTATTTCTATCTTAAATCCCTAAGTAACTTAATACCTGTGAGGTCTGTGTTAATTTGTTTGTCGTCAAACGAATATATTAATATTGATTTTCTGATTGTTTGACAAAACGCTGTCATATGTTTAATAACGAATTTAATATTGACTAATGCAAAATAATAGAATCCTATTATTGGTCCCTCATACTTTTCCATGGGTCCCTTGCAATAAATAGAAAGAAACCAAATTCGTTTAATCGAACCGAGGGGTTTCTGCACGCATGTCAGTATTTCTAGTTATTTCGTCCGTTGTTTTTATCTGCTCTTCTCGTTCGAACATCGCGCATGCGCATAAATAAAAAACCATCCAACGCTCATGACAGAATTTGGACCTTGAATTCCGCTATGTTCTGGAACAATGCTCGGGTTTATTTCTAAATCTCCCAGCGAGATTAGTACCCACTTACGGCGCTCGCGGAATATGAACTTGTTTAAGAATCTGGCTAAAAATGATACTTGTATAGTTTGTACGTATGAAGTTTGTTCTATAAAAATGTCCCAAGACGCGTAATGTAGCTATAGTTCGCATAGCCCTCGAAGATGTGACATCTCTGTGTGAGAAAGGGGAAAACTAATGGTGCCTGGATATTGGGAAAACGTCATGCAAGCGAAAATACTTTCGAATTCGAAATCACCTCAATGGTCATAACCCGTTTTAAACCACCTCTTGGTAAGCTGTTGGATAGTACAGCGAACAAGTGGTTTTAGGGGCCGCGTAAGATCTTTACATGGGGAGGGGGGCAAATATACATGTACAGCATTATAAGTTTCTTTTCAAATTGATTGTTTTTACGTTCTGGTATGATGAATATATGAATATACTCTCCCCTCCCCCCCCCCCCCTCCAAACCCACTTACCGATCTTCTGCGGTCCCCGACTGGTTTCTTCTTCTAGCCTCATTTAATCGGCCGGATCCAGAAAATGAGTTCGAAGTTCTTTTTGGCTAAGGCCTCTGGAATACCACGCTCCCTCCTTTCTCTATTATGCCTTTGTGATATTTAGATATAGTTACTTCCACGTGGGACCGTGATTAGGCCTTCATAGATATACTTGTGGAAATTAAAATCATGAATAATTACAGAGTTAAGTTAACAGATGATAACAAGCAAACAATACAGATCTGTCCGAAGTATTTAATTACAACACACATAAAGAGTAGTATGCTTAGATTAACTATCTGAATACATACTATAATTTATCAAAAAACGTTTAAGCATCAAAGAGTCATATAAAAAAAAGTATCTAAGAGTCCTAAAAAGAAGAGTTAATATGTTTCTCCGCGATAAAGTTAATACAAACTAACGATAGACAAACGCCATTAACGAATTAAATAGGTAACAAATGATGTGATTCATCCTAGAGACTGACAATCAGCCTGAAAAAACTTGGGCTGAAAAGGATTTAATAAATTGAAACAAACTTTGCAGATAATATATCTGACGGATGATCCGTTTTTTTACTGGTGTTATTCACTAAGGTTATAAGAAGAACCAACAACAACAGAAGAATACTGGTGTTGTTTTGCGAAATATGAAATACCCAAGAACACAAGTTATTTTATTTACGTTTAAAACGCGATCTACTTCTCTGTTGTGTTCATTGTGTCCATCTAAAAAAAAAATTCCTCATTGCTTCTTTAGCAAAAGGTCTATCATCAATCTTGTGACTTATCAGCCACAACACTAACTTTTGAGCTTCGCGGTCACCAAGTTTCTCGAGATTGACAGGATTACCCTCTAAAATATTTTTCATTCGCTCTAACTCAGATCCAAAAGGGTGTTCACCTTTAGTTAAGACGTAGAAAGCAATCATACCCGTGACCTGGACATCCGATTTCTTTTTGAAACGACATTTCTCATTTTTCTCTATTGCTTCAATTACTTCTGTTGGCATCCATCCACGAGTACCTTTAGCATCTGTTTCAACTGTCGTTTCTTTTTCATTAAGAACACGGCTTATTCCAAAGTCTGCCAATTTCATGCGACCCTCGATATCAACCAGAATATTTGATGGTTTTAGATCTCTGTGCAATATCCCTCTACCATGAAGAAATGCGAGTCCGAATAAAATTTCCCAAATCATTCGTGGACCATGATTTCGTAGATATTCAATTCTGGATGCATCGACAAGTTCCCTCAAGTTTTCTTCGCAAAGATCAACAATAAGATACATAAAATCATCGCCACGGTGAAAATAACGATAATGCACAATAAATTCACATCTGTTTGTTTTTATGAGACTCATTATTGTCTTTTCATTTTCAACTGTTTTATCCTCACTTTGTACTAAAATTCTCTTAACGGCAACTTCACTTCCATCTTTCATGAGGCCAACATAGACACGTGAACCACAACAACCATCGCCAATTTTGAGTTCATGTTTTGCGACAAAAGCCTGCATTGGTACTTTAGTCTATAGAACAAACAGCATATTTTCTATCATGAGTACGAACTAGGGATTCAAGAATAGTGCAAAGTTTTGAGGCTGTTTCGATGTTTAATCGCCGAATATGTATCTTAACATATAACCCACTCTGATACTCAATGACATGCTGACATGGTTGTCACATCTGCTATAGACCTATACATCAAACCTTACAATCAGGATTATCTCTTCTCAGTACTAGTAAAAATCTAGAGTACAAGGTTAAACATAACTCGACTTTAAGCTTAAACATAATTCGAAATCAAGCTTAAACATAACGCGAATCTTGGTTGGTGTTAAGT
Organism: Dendronephthya gigantea; assembly: GCF_004324835.1. Taxonomy (NCBI): domain Eukaryota; kingdom Metazoa; phylum Cnidaria; class Anthozoa; order Malacalcyonacea; family Nephtheidae; genus Dendronephthya; species Dendronephthya gigantea. The sequence continues at coordinate 113,210 of NW_021163307.1, read as the reverse complement.
TACAACCAAGCATCGAATCACAAAGGGATTAAAATTTTCACTCAAATTGTTTCTTACATTTTCATTTAATACGCTATGATTTCTCAGGGTATTTTTTTTATTTTGTATTTATTCAAGCGTTCTTGTTTTATATGGAAGACCTTGAAAATTTACTATTGACGCGTTAGGAAAAATTATACTCAAAACCTACTCCAAATCACATTACCCCCAATCTTGTCATGGCAACTGTAGAAATTTCGGAGTAAACACGTTTCAATACATCGCGTATGTGTCTGTTCGTCAAGTAGAAAGATTTCAACTTTATGATGTCAACATTTAAAAGTTTAATAATTTTGAAAAAAAAATTGGCAAGATGCTTATATAATATATAATAATGTACATAAACAGTGCAAGCGCGCCGCGCGGCTTAGACTTTAGACCAGCTGAAACGTCTATTAATCATTTTGTATAATTCACGCATGAATTGATCGCCAATATAAAGAATTCCAGACCATAGTTCGTCAAAGTATAGAAGTATGTATATGTATTATGTACCATAATTATGTTATTGAGTGCTGTCTTGCGCAGTTCAATAAAAATCGAATTTTTTGTGGAAAAGCCTGAAGATTTTTTTTGATTGCATGTCCGACTAACAAACTGACTGATGTGAATTTTTGCCAATTACCACAATATTGAAAAGTAAAAAAAAACTAGACAAAATATTTCAAAATATCTTTCGTCTTTACAAGCTAGGCTATTGCGGAAGTGAATTTTGAAATAATCTCCATTTAAGTTACGAGGTCTATATATATTACGCTATTGGTTCATACATCTCGCTATCGTAGCCAAACGGCCTGAACGCTGAAGGATAATAAAAACCTAATTGCTTTAGTCGCAGTCTGCATGCATGCTAACGTAATTTTGATGCTGCTGACCGTCTACGTAATCTCCTAATAACCTTTTGTATACTAATGACGACGCAAACATGTTAAAACAACTTCATATGTTCTAAATATTACCTTTTCTAACTGGTTACAGTCCGTTGTTTTCAACCTCTGAATTTTTTCACGATGTTTTACGGACTTTTTAAGTGTAGTCGTAATTTCAACATGGTCATAGTAAATACTCCATTCAAGAAGATTCATTTGCCTTCCATTAACAGGGAAAGTCCCGAATCTCCACACAACGTTCTTTTCCAACATAAGCTTTACCAAATGAACTGAATTATTTACAACAGCTATCTTCAGGACGTCAAATCCAAGAGTATAAACACTGATTTTACTGTTCAGAGTAACGTCAGCACCCTGCTCAACTAAGTACTTGACAATTTCTAATACACAAAAATCGACAGCAGTGTGCAAGACTGACAATCCATTAGCAACTTCACCATTTACATCAGCGCCATGTTCAACAAGATATTTTACAATTTCCAGCCTACCTGTAGCAACAGCATAGTTTAGCGCTGTCCACCCTCTTCTGTCCTTTTCATTTACATCAGCGACACAATGCTCAACAAAATATTTGACAATGTCTGTTACGCCAACACCAACAGCATGATGTAAAGCAGTTTTGCCCAACTCATCTTTGCAGCTTAAATCAGTACCACAATATTTAACCAAAAATTTCACAACTGCTAATGATGGAGACTGCATTGCACTCTGAGAAGCTATTTCATCATGACGAAAATGTTTCGGACCATATTCGCAGACACTTATATTTTTACACTTGCTTCTTGTTCGTTAGAAATTCCTATTTTAAACGTGAATGATGAAAAAATGAGGCAATATAATTCCGAGGGGGGCTTGACCCGTTCAGAATATACTTTAATTGCAAATGTCTAGTTTGTATTAGTTCTATTTTATCCTTAAAGGGTATTGGCAATATTTTTTTTATTCTTGCTATCAGTTAAACTCGACCTGCTGATTGCTAATATTTTACCCAAACTGTTTTGTTCTCGATTTATTTTATGGTAAATATTCAGTTCGTCCGCCATCTTAGACCGAATTTCAAAAAAAATATTTTGGTAACTGGGCACTTGTGACGTCAGGTGCAGGGTAGATCAAATATATTTTATACTGAATTGATTGGCAGAACAAATTTCAGTATGTTATAATGCATGTTGCCACTCTGAGTCACCAACTGGGCAAGCTGAAAAATTAGCTTGACCAAGGGGGGGATTTCGTAGCTATTGCTTGTGGCTACTATGATTTTATCCGACCTACTGGCGAGTGTTCAGAAGATATGTGGAAATGCGCCGATACCACAATTTCAGAAGTCATTCCTAAACACAGCAATAGCAAACAGCAGCTAACTGTTGATAAAATTGTTAACTGATCCGAATCAAACGTGGTCAAACCGAGGTTTCATTGCTATAACTATAATTGCTCAGCACAATTACAGCAGCACACACGAATATGGCAAAATTTGTATGCCTCCTGTAGCAGGGTTGTAGTTAAATATAATGTGTTTTTGGCCCGATTCGATTTTAAAATGTGTTCTAAACTGAGGAGAGCGGCCAGCGTGGGTTGTACTCTCCAAACCCACAACCCAAATATACACTGGCGGTCAAAAAGAACTGCTCAAAACAAGCTAAATGCTCTCAAATGTCCTCTAACAATATATGCGAGTAAATATAGACTAGATTACGTCGATTAAGCTATATGAAATATTAATATTTTGTTGACTCTCCTTTGGCCTATAAATTGATGACGGACTTACACCGGCGTGGCATACTTTCTGTTAAGGTGGTAGTCTTTACGGTCAAAAGAATTTCTTCTTATGGACAGTCTTCACAGCAACGCATAAATCATGGACGCTTTATGAATGAATTCCTTTCTTGCACTATCCCCATGGCATTGCCCACAGATTTTCAATAGGGTTAAGGTATTTTGACTGTGCAGGCCAATCAATTTCTGTCACTCCCTCTTCCTGAAACCATTGTTTGACTATATCTTGGAAGTGTGGCAGTTCGCATTACATTATTGAAATATTGTTTGGAATTAGAGAATTATACAAAATGCCTATGAAGCTCCCTCCTATATTCGCTTCTTTTTTATGAATTGGTATCTAAACAGTTCTTTTAGACCACTAGTGTACAATAAAAGATAGATTGTCACGATTCCTGTTACATACGATAATAGCAACATTTGAGCATTTCTTTTTGACTGCCAGTATTATTTGTATTTGATGTATTTCACTATAAATCTGAATGTGTTATGTGATAGACGACATTATAATTTGATTTATAAACTACGTTTTCAAAACGACAAAAAATCAAATCAAAATATTCGCGTGCAAAAACCAGTCGAGGCGTAAAATAAAACTTCGGAAGTTGTATGAGACGTCTGATGTTATATTTCACGGTAATTAATAATTAAAATAATTTGCCATAACGTTGATGATAGATGAGTAACTTAACTTCCGGAAAAATGTAAAAATCGTGCCGTTTTTTTGCCATTTTTTCACAAAAATATCAGGGTAAACTTTCATTTTTTGAAAATATACGGCCGTTGCGACTTGCTATGACTACAGTGCTTCCACTCCCAGAAAAATATTTCCATACTTCTTTTCTCACATACCACGTACCCTCCAAACTCCCAACCCACATAAATTTTCTAACTATCATATTACCATCCCTATGCTCAACTAATTTCGTTTAACCGAGGCGAGGGGTTGCTGCATGCATGTATTTCTAGTAGTAGGCACTGAAGCGTCACAGCCGGTTTTCTGAAATGAACTGTAATATACAGGGTGTCCCAAAAAAATGACCCCTCTATTGAAATCAAGCCTTTGTTAGAATCTGATTGCTTTAGTATTATGATGAGCCCAATTGAGGAAGATGCTTAATTTGAATGCATAAACTTGCAAACTACACACTACACACTACACACTACACACTACACACTACACACTACACACTACACACTACACACTACACACTACACACTACACACTACACACTACACACTACACACTACACACTACACACTACACACTACACACTACACACTACACACTACACACTACACACTACACACTACACACTACACACTACACACTACAGCGTTGATCATGCATTGAAATTCCAACAAAAGCTTCATTTCTATAGGGGGGACTTTTTGGGGGACATCCTGTACAGGATATAAATAAAAAAGAAGACCTTTACAAATTAATCTATTGTTATGCCTGGCCATCAGGCATCACTATGCTAAGCCTATGCACGGATGTATAAAAATATTGAAAGCTTTGTGCATATATTACACATATCCTTCTTACAAGCATAAAAGCCTTTCCTCATACAACTGAAAATTTGACATAACTTCTAAAAAGCAAAATTATGCAAAATAATGCGTGGTCAAATCGTTCAGTTTTATCATCCAGACCTATATCCAGACGTAAAGTACAGCTGTGTAACAAAACGCGTTTTGAGAAAGGTTCTTGATCGAAATCCACTGGTGGAAAGCACAACCTTGAACAACGCCGGTGCGAAATTAATGAGCAGTAATATTAATTCGTGACATGCATTAGATTTTAGTCGATTGTCAGGTCGATTAAGCTCACGGGTGGACTTAGCAAAATGATCAGGCATTTAAATTATAGCAATAGTTTAATTTCTAAACTTAAAGGTCATCTTTTTTGTAGCTATTATACAAAAAGCTTAAAGACAATGGACAAAAACTGCGTGTATATACAAGACAAAACAGTATGAGGCTGTAAAAAGTATTTGCCATGACTGTTGAAACCTAACTTTAACAAAATAGTCCTTAAAATATGAAATAGCTATACCTCTGCCGTAAAGATGAACGCTGCTGTCGTTGATATGCAATTCACATAGTATCTCAGTCACACACGAATGCAACACACAACACTTCGCACAAATATGCTCCTCGTCTCGATCATAATAACCTGACTTCTAGCCGCTTCCGAATGGATGTTGTGCTGAAGTAAATAACTGTGCAATAATCTATTTACTTACCTTCGATGGTTTATGTCCTACATCATAATGGTGTCGATCGATACAGCACCAAAACCGAAACAAATGTATTGGATAAAATTTTTGTCATCTACGACTAACCAAATTGGCAAAGCTAATAAATTAATAATCTTCGAATAAAACAATTATTATACAATCCTAATGCAATCTCGATTGTGATTGGCTAAAAACCTACAGATAATTCTCAATGCCTTGCCACCTGCACGAAATTGCCGAAAATTACCCCTAGGTGACGTAATTTTTTGCCGCTGTTCATATCACACTCAGCTTCATCCAATAATTGTTAATTGTCGTCAGTGGCATTTGTTATCAAACAATCACTAGCCTGAACTGAAACAAAGGGTATGTTGTAAAACATGGACCGGACCGGACTGGAGTTGTAAAACATGGACTTGTAAAACATGGACACAAATCATAGGAATTGCGGCACACGACTCACCCGAATTTCGAATTTCGTTTGCCACTTGCTTCTCCAATGTGGGAGTGAACAAGAATCGAGCATCTGGGTGTTTTAATTTCCGCACTCTTTATAGCATCGCCGTCCACCTATGCATATACATAGTATAGAAATAATGAATGTTTACGAGTGCAATGGCAAGAATATTTTCACGAGGTGAGAGATGGATGCGTGTTCACGTATCCTTCCAAGTGCTTTTCCAAGGTTGAACCGAGAATATACGGGCTCGAAGTGGCTCCGATATGCAATGGGTGCCGATCCACATATTTCCTTAGGTTCTCCACCAGGACTTCTCGAAAAGGTCACAGCTTATCCATAGGGGCATAAACTGCTGATTGGGCAGATTCTAACTTATCCATGGTAGAGAGTGTTCTTACAGTCCTTGACTTTGAAGTCAAGGATCGCTTCAAGGCTGTGAATTAACACTTATTTACTGAGAACAAAGGAAACATTATGATTTGTGGACCCGAGACCTGTCGATTATATACCACTTGTCAAAGAAAATTTTACCAAACTACAAGGTAAACAACGAAATATCTATCCATAAAAGACATAATTTCAAACGTATAAAGTTGTTATTTCCCATGAGATAACACGTTATCTCACTCTGCAGGGGGTCGCGCTGGCGACATCAAAATTTCGTCACTCTCGCGTGATTCGCTCTCGACCAATGAAACGCTACGAAAACAAAACTTTGACAAGTGGTATATAATAATACTCTTTATTGCATGTAGTGTCTCCAGATCTTTTATCAATGCCCTGTTTTATCAATGCCAATCAACTTTAATGTCTTTACCGTAAGTATCGTTAAGTATGCGTTTTAGCGTTTAGCTTCATTGTAACCGTCAATTGCGTGTGGTAAACCCATGATGTCATCTCGAGGTTTCCCCTTGACCAACTTTATTAAGTAGTGAAACTTACTAATTTCGGAAAGATTTAACTCATCAACTTCTACGGCTTGAGCTGGTTCCAGAAACGGAGCCCATCCTTGTAATCTCCAGAAAAAGGTGTATTCGTGTATCTTTGTAACTTAACCGTGGATGGTGTATTCTTCGAATTCTCCTTCACCAGTGTACTCATTCAACTTCTGTTTTTCTTTGATATTGTTCTGGTAATTTTGCTTTTACGATGCTCAACCGTTTCTGTTCCTCGAGTTCTGTTGTTTGCAACTGTTGCTCACGCCTATGTCTGTGTAATTCCTCAAAATGTGATTTGCAATGATCCCTTTCCCTTCGAAATTGTGCAATACAGTCCTTTTGTGCCAACGACCACTCCGGGACTACAGACCTACTAAGATGGCGGATGCAGATGTATTCGAAAGCTCTGAACGACTTAACTCATCCTGCGAATTTCAAAGCAATTTAGATGTTGAAAACAATTTAATTATGTCTAAAAAAGGATCTTTAAAGTAGGAAGGAAGTTTTGAATCGCTTAAAAGCTTTCTCGACTCATTTTTAAACACAGACACAAAATGGTCGACGCCGCGTGGAGGCTGCAAGCAGTATGAAATCGAAGACCAAGTTGAAATTCGTTGGTATACTAGCAGCAAATCAATTTGTATCAGTGGCCTTGCTAGTGAAAGTTTTAAAGCGAAGTTAACAGCAATTGTTAATAAAAACCAACAAAAATCAATTAGCCTTGACGAGGAAGAAGATAGTTATCCGAGCTTAAATAACGAACTGAACGAAGTCGAGAATGATTCTGCGAATAATGAAGGAGGAGACGATACGGTTACTTCTCTAAAGATAATTGCCGAGAATATGAAAGATTTAGAAGACCGGATGACTGCTAAAGTGCTTAAGCTCTCAAACGAGATTGATAAATTGAAATCAAAAAATACAAATACATCTGTGTCTCAAGAATATATGCAAAATTTAATAAAGGAGAATAAATCGTTGAAAGCAGAAAATGACGACTTAAAACAACGTTGTGAAAATCTGGTTTATGGTATGGCATCGCTTAAGAAGAGTGTTAACGACCTAGAAGATGAAAAGAAATCATTTCTCACAATCATAAAAGTGCTTCAGACAGATGCAGACCAAAATACAAGCAAAGATGGTGGCTGGTTGAGAGCTAAAGGGAATATGTCACAAAAGCATAGGACACTACCAGACAATACCAGAAAAAATGAAACTGTAACTAAAAACAGGTACGAAATTCTCAGTGACAGTGGTATGGACTCTCAAACCCCCAGTACACAAAGACCAGAAAAGGGAAACAAAAGTCCGAATTATTTGAATGTGGGTAACAAACAAGGACAAATCAATCATTCTGAATCAATCAATGGTCAAAACAGAAGAAAACCATCTGCTTCAAAGATTAAAACCCCAAGCACAGTTTTAATTGGTGACTCAATGATTAAACATTTAGACAGTAGAAGGCTACAACGTTCCTCCAAAGCACCTCGGAAAGTTTTAACACAATCCTACAGGGGAGCAACGACACAGGATATGAAACACCATGTAATGCCATGCCTTATAAGGAAACCTGATGAGGTTATATAACATGTTGGCACAAATGACCTACCCAAGAAAAGTGCTCAGGACATAGTAAATGGCATTGTTAACATTGTAAATACAATTCGCAGTGAATTACCTACGACTAAAATTGTGGTTTCAGAAGTGATATTGAGGACTGATTGTTCATCATATAAAGACAAAATAGGTAAGACAAATCATCTACTTCAGAATTATTGTGATGAACAAAATATTGAATTAATTAAACATGGCAACCTACAAACTAAACATTCAAATTCATATGGCATCCACCTTAATAGAGTAGGGACTGCCATTCTTGCCAAAAATATGGTAGAATATTTTAACAATGGTATGAAAAATTGAAATAGTGTGGCTACCAAGTGTAATGAACATCAACATAATTTTGACTATAATAAATCAAGCTATCCTGCTGCTAGACTACAAGGCTTTAAAATTGGCGACTTGAACATAAGAAGTTTACACAAAAATATAGAGCAATTAAGACTTTATTTATTTAATCAGAAACTAGATATACTTAGTATTAACGAAACTATGCTTGATAGTTCCATAACAAACAATGAAATCAACATAAATTGCTATGATTTAGTTAGAAATGACCGAAACCGCAATGGGGGTGGAGTAGCAATATATATTAGAAGTGTAATAAATTATAGAATAAGGGATGATTTGATGAATAATGATCTTGAAACAATCACACTTGAGGTCTCGCCACCTAAATCAAAGGCATTTTTAGTAAACACATGGTATCGTCCACCAAACTCCACTATGGAGTGTTTTGATCTGTATGAAGAGTGTATTATGAAAATGGACTCTGAAAATAAAGAAACTATCTTGGTGGGTGATTTCAATTGTGATTGGAACAAGAAAATTGATAATAATGCCCCAGCACATACAACAAGGTTGGCAGATTTAACGACTACTTTCCAATTTGAGCAACTAATTGAAGAATCCAGCCGAGTAACAGCTATTTCAAGGACACTAATTGACCTTGCTTTTTGTAACAGACCTGAATTAATTACAATGTCAGGTGTACAGCACATTGGAATAAGTGATCACAGTTTAATTTTCATATGTCGCAAATTATCTATCCAAAGCAAAGAGCCCAAAATTATTAAGTCACGCTGCTTTTAGATGATACGCTGCCTTATTAATAGTATACATGCACGTCAATCAAATTGACTTTAGAAATACAGAAAAACAACTCTATATCCTTCAGCATTCCTTCTTAGATATCTTATTTGATATAAAAGAGGACAGGACTTTGGGTCATAAAGTTTATAGAAAACCAACACACACTGACAGATATCAGAATTATAATTAATTTCACCATCCTAGCATTAAAAGGTCGGTATGCAAAACATTAATCAACCGTGCTAAAACAATTTGTGACTCATAGCATTGACTCAGAGTTAATAAAAGTATTTGAAGGATGTTCTACACATGAATGGTTTTCCTAAGAAATTCATGGATCAAGGATGCTATGAATGAACAGCAATTAAGACATAAACAAGACACTGAATATCTATCCTTTGTCTGTTTACCTTATATAGCTATCCTTTGTCTGTTTACCATAACAGCTTCGTATAAAATCATTAGGATTTTAAAAGAAGTTGGAATACAAGTTTACAATTCAGGCAATAACAAATTGTTTCGCGCTTTTTACACGCACAAGGATGACATCGATGAACTTCAGAAACCTGGTGCATGTGTACCGCATTCCATGTGAATGGGTTTGGTTTACATTGGAGAGACCGGTAGATCTCTCTCAATATACGTCTAAAAGAACATAAGACGAACTGCGAGAAAGGTAAACTAGATAAGTCTGCTGTAGCTCGCCATGCGTGGACTTATGATCATCGCATTAAATGGAAAGATGCAGGCATTTTAGCGAATGATAAGTATACCGTCTCTCGTAAAATGAGACAATCTATTGAAATCTGTAAACAGCAAACTATCGCCCAAGAGGGTAAGCCTCTCAATCGTACGTGCCGTGCTCTTTTCAATGTCTGCTAGCTAAATACTTGTCTATCTAGGACACGTGCGATAATTAGAACTATTTCTTTTTCATAATTATTTGGTAATTGAAACCGTTTAATTAATGGCACGAGCAAACAAATCACTACTAGCGTGATATTTAAGTGACGTGTAGATGTATATTCAGGTAATTGCACTGATGAAGGCCCGGGTTAACGGACCAAAGCTTTGCAGTATTAAATACTTACGTGGTGTACCTACAAGCTAAATTACTTATCTCGAGAGATACTTATTCAAAACAAATATATCTATGTATTTCTTTGGACTTCTTCATTTTCTTGCAACCCAACACTTATAATTATTTTACAAAAAATCGTTGCTACTCACTAAGTGGCCGATTACATGGATCGGCCCTGTTTGTCGGGCTGAGATTAGTAAACGATTACATGAGTGGTTTCAGTATGCTATTTTACCACAAATTGTTGGAAACTATTGTGCAAATGTCTGGTTAAGCCTTAGTAATTTCAGCTTTTCCTGGCTAGCCAGATCCATGTAAACGGCCTTTAAGTTTTATTACGCTTTTTTCGATAATTTCATGAACTTGTACCGCTCTAACTTGCAATCATATTGGTAGATTTTTATGTTGAAATATTCCTTTGAAATGAGTTACCAATAACGTTGTTAGTATCGTGAATCCGCCTTTTTTTTTTCAATTTCTTCTGCGAATGTCTTCCGGAATTTGTTTCGGTTTCGAAGTTGTCAATGGCGTTCTCAACGCTCTATCATTCTCAATACAAGCGGATACTTTTGATTTGCAATGTAAGCGGTCAAGCAACTGGTTGCATTTTACCAACATAAAGACATTTAATTACCCTCATGAAGGCCCGGTTTAATGGGCTGAAAGCTTTGCAGTATTAAATACTTGCGGCGTACCTACAAACTAACATGTCGTCATGCATGCAAACGTAAAAGAATATTATAAAAAATTTGCCCAACTTGACTTCTCTCAAAAGAAAATATGCAAATTTAAAAATTTCGCTGGCTAACATTTCTCTGCAGGAGGAAATCTAGCCGAAGCCAACATACCGTGCCAGAATTGTGGCTAATTGCCTATAATTACAAGATAATATTCAAAGAATTCTGGTCATTATAGTTAAATAATGTTGTGAGACTTCGTAATAAATAAGTTTTTTTCTTCGTTCTCTGGTTTCTTGTTTTAAGTTAGCATCGCAGCAGCAATCTACTAACGAATACCACTGACGAAAGCCAAGACAGTCAGCGATGGTGGTAGGTTTGCTGGAATGTAGATTACAAAGATCTTTATTTAACATATCGTCAATGTTGTAGGGTATAAAACCATTCAAGGTAGAAAATTGATCAAATATCCTTGTGTAATATCACAGTAATTTGTTTGAGTGCGACAGTTTTCAGAAGCCATAAGAAATTTTGTGAAATGCAGCGCATTTGTGCGAGGATTGTGTATATATGCATGTCCAGTTACTTAATTCAACACAGACTTTATCGATTGCTACGCCAGACAAATCTCATATGAGTGACTTGGGCAATGTTCACGCTAAACCTAGAAACCTCGATCTTTCCCACCAAAAATCAACCTACAATGGTTATCCTGAGGAAGAGGCGCTAAATTGATGAGATCCTATTCGCAAATTCGCAGCCGTGTCACTGCCGGATGTCATTCGAAAGCGGCTGTTGTTACGGTGATTGAAAATGCATGAATATTTATTCGTAAATGTGTTGTGAATAAGTGATTTTAACCGACGACAAACAGTTCACATATAAAGTCATCTTGTTGACTGCACACACATAGAAATACTCAGTATATCACCTCAGCCAGTGGCGTCGCCATTTAGATAAGTGGGGGGGGGGACTTATTCATAAATTCCTGTTTGACATTATTCATTTCTATTCCGAATTGATTGTTTTAATGGTCTGTGAACATGAATATATGAACATGTCCACCACACTTGTCGACGCTGGCGACGCCACTGCATGACCTCAGCCTCCATGGCATGTTCACGACACTTGATTAAATGGAAACCAGGCAACAAATTATTGCCTATAATAGTTTTGGCCCCACGGTGATGTAGCTAAGACCTAGGTTATACGTCGCATTTAGGTCGTGTTAAATGCAACTCAAACAATTGATAATGAGATGGTAAACCTCATTAAGCCTCGTTATCATCTCATATCTATTGTTTGAATTGCATGCGACTCGACCAAAATGCGACGTTTAACCTTGGCCTAAATTATTCTCAAAAGACGGTTTCGATACTGTCTTGTCACTTTTTAGAATATTTTATTGCAGTAAATGAGTCCATCACACAGGTTATTTCTTCCTCAGAGTGCAGCATAATTTAATTCAATTGTAATTGTTCTGAACATGTCAAGGTGGTTAACGAATTAGAATATCGCTATGTGTTTGCAGTGAACAATGATAATTTACATACAAAGAATAAGGAGTAAACTTCCTGCTTAATGGCGTGGGAAAACGAGTGATGTTTACTTCACTTTTATGACTGTATTTGTTTTTGAAGAACAGAAACATCATACAGCTTTCGAATCATCTGAGTCATTTCATAAATCATTAGCTGAGCTCAGGCTTAGGAAATATTCCGCTTCGTTTGAAATGATGAGGGGTGTTTTTATTGCATGTACAGTGATGACCAGAAAAACCAGGTCAGCCGATTTGATTTTTGTGTTGTACGGCAACCGCGATCATATTTTTTCCCCTTGCGGTCGTCTGCGGTCTCTGCAGTGTAAGGTTATTGCTGGACAGTAATGTATTTCTAGTAAAATTCTGTTATGGGTTACAAAAATTAAATCGAAGTTTGCTTTTTAGGTAAAGCTGTAAAGGTACACGTGCAACGGTCCATTTTCATTTGAAGTCTGAATATATTAATTGTTTAAGAGATAGCCGTTTTGCTCAAAGATGGCGACTTCGTCAAATAAGATGAGAATGTCTGAATCAATGGAAAATGATAATGTTATCATATCCCAGCGTGAGGAGAGCGACCAAACTTTAATTATGGCAGAAAAGAATCGTACAGGAATATCTGGGAAAATAGATGATATATCTGCGTTAGGAAATAAACAATCCAAGCGTGTTGTTAATGAACAAAAAGAAATTGAAGTGGAACTTCAAGGAGAAAACATTGAAAACGAAAAATGTCATGATGGTATGAAATTATAAAACATTAATTTATCTAAGAATCAGACTGGTTTGTATTAATTGACTCTACCGGAATAATTAACAAAACTGCGACGTTTTAAGCAGGAAATACGAACTAAGGTCAACTAACTTCCAAACAAAAGCCCTTATTCGGTTATCGTCTTAATATTAACATGAGAAAATTTCTGGACGCTAATTGATCAAGAGGAGTGCAGTCATTTCACCAATTATACCGGGTGGCGCAAAAAAAAGTTAACCCTGTTTGGTTGAGTATAACTTAAAATTAAAGGAGCTATATATTACACTATAAAGACCCTGGTCAAGGCTGGTCATGTGACATCGCAAAATCTCCCAAAATATGGGAGATTTTTATTTAGCGTTTAGTTTATATCCATGGGAGGAGTGGCAAAGTCGTTATACCATTTCTGCTATTTTTAGCACTTGTCACAATCCAGATGGCTTTGTACTAACGCAACTAAAAATAGCGGTTCACACAATAAACTAAATAAGTACAGCTAATATGCGCAGCAAAAAACTCAAAAGAGCAATAAACCGAATTTAGATTCAAATTGTATGTGTAGACGGTATCATCGTCGATAGAATCGGTTTTAGTATCGTCATAAGTTCAGTTGATATTCAATACAGACACTCGAAGGCCTGTGCTATCCTCTAAATTTGGGCGTTGATGAGCGAATTTAGAGGTCAAATAACAAAAACGACACATGTTATTTCACTTTGCGGAAGAACAGCGCTCAATATTCAGTCCTTAGAAACACGTTGTTTTAACTAAGGTGATCTATGCGCTATTTGTGTCCCACCCATCCCCACACGGGAGAAGCGTAACAAAAGAATCACGTGACCAGCCTTGACCAGGGACTTTCTCGCAGCGTGGGCCGTGGAGCGTAGGTAAAAGAGCCTGGCTTGCGAGGTTGTTGACACACGTGTTCCGCCAAGGCTGATTTTGAACTGTCTAAGTTCGAAACGGCCTTTTGATGTTCTTTTAAACGTGTACCGAACTGGCGTTTTGTTTGACCTACATATTCTTTCTCGCAATCACCACATGGTATAGAGTATACAGCAAGAGTTTTCTGTTTAGTCGCTACGCAATCCTTGGGTTTCGCGAAAATATGTCCTAATGTCTGAAAGGGTTTTAAGGCAACTTTTATACCACAATTATTCAGGATCCTCCTGATTGGTTCTGCAATTCCCTGAATGTATGGAACTATAGCAAAACTTGGTTTTGAAAACAGGTTTCTGGTAACGGCAAGAACCGCTTGAATCATCTACCGAAACTTGCACTTACAGTTCAATGTTATCTTTTTGTTAAATATAGGTAGTGATGTAAAGCAAGAGGCAAGTGGAAGTGCAAACGTCTGTGAAGAAGGAAAACATAAATTTTGGGACGAAATAAGAAAACAAGTTGAATGTGGTGAAAACAAAGAAGATCACTGGCAGAGGACAATTCTTTGGCGTGCTTTTCAGTTTAGTCCAGTAGATCAAAAAATTGCTAAATATTTGGTTGACCATGGAGCAGACATTAATTCCCAAAATGAAGAAGGTGAAACAGTACTGGGGATTGCGACAAGAAATGGTTTACTCGATCTTGTTAAGTATTTTGTTCAATATGGCCCGAAACGAACATTTCCAGATGATTACAGATCTCTTCAGAGTGCAATACAGTCTCAATCATTCGAAATTGTTGAATATTTCGTTAAAAGTGGCGCTAATGTAAACGGAAATGATAGTGATGGGGAAACAGTGCTGCACTATGCTGTTAGCAAAGGTACACTAGAAATGGTGAAATGTCTTGTTGAAAATGGCGCTGATGTAAATGGAAATGATACTGACGGATGGACAGTGCTGCACAATGCTGTTACTGAAGGTAAGCTAGAAATCATAAAATATCTTGTTCAAAATGGCGCTGATGTAAATGGCAAGTATACTGATCGATGGACAGTCTTGCACTATGCTGTTAGCAAAGGTACACTAGAAATGGTAAAATACCTTGTTGAAAATGGCGCTGATGTGAATGGAAAGGATACCAAAGGGTGGACAGTGTTGCACTACGCTGTTACTGAATGTACGATGGATATAGTAAACTACCTGGTTGAAAATGGCGCTGATGTAATTGGTAAGACGACGAACGGGTGGACGGTGCTGCACGATGCTGTTACCAAAGGTACACTAGAAATGGCAGAATATCTTGTTGAAAATGGCGCTGATGTAAATGGAAATGATACTGACGGGTGGACAGTGCTGCACAATGCTGTTACCGAAGGTAAGCTAGAAATCGTAAAATATCTTGTTGAAAATGGCGCTGATGTAAATGGCAAGTATACTGATAGATGGACAGTTTTGCACTATGCTGTTAGCGAAGGTACACTAGAAATGGTAAAATATCTTGTTGAAAATGGGGTTAATGGAAATGGAAATGATACTGACGAGTGGACAGTGCTGCACAATGCCGTTACCGAAGGTAAGCTAGAAATCATAAAATATCTTGTTGAAAATGGCGCTGATGTAAATGGCAAGTATACTGATGGATGGACAGTCTTGCACTATGCTGTTAGCAAAGGTACACTACAAATGGTAAAATATCTTGTTGAAAAGGGCGCTGATGTAAATGGTAAGAATAGTTACGGTAGGACAGTGTTGCATTACGCTGTTACTGAAGGTACGATGGATATAGTAAAATACCTGGTTGAAAATGGCGCTGATGTAATTAGTAAGACGACGAACGGGTGGACAGTGCTGCACTATGCTGTTAGCAAAGGTACACTAGAAATGGTGAAATGTCTTGTTGAAAATGGCGCTGATGTAAATGGAAATGATACTGACGGATGGACAGTGCTGCACAATGCTGTTACTGAAGGTAAGCTAGAAATCATAAAATATCTCGTTGAAAATGGCGCTGATGTAAATGGCAAGTCTACTACCGATGGATGGACAGTCTTGCACTATGCTGTTAGCAAAGGTTCACTAGATATGGTAAAATATCTTGTTCAAAATGGTGCTGATGTAAATGGCAAGTATACTGATGGATGGACAGTCTTACACGATGCTGTTAGCAAAGGTACACTACAAATGGTAAAATATCTTGTTGAAAAGGGCGCTGATGTAAATGGAAATGATACTGACGAGTGGACAGTGCTGCACAATGCTGTTACTGAAGGTAAGCTAGAAATCATAAAATATCTCGTTGAAAATGGCGCTGATGTAAATGGCAAGTCTACTACCGATGGATGGACAGTCTTGCACTATGCTGTTAGCAAAGGTTCACTAGATATGGTAAAATATCTTGTTGAAAAGGGCGCTGATGTAAATGGTGAGAATACTTACAGTAGGACAGTGTTGCACTACGCTGTTACTGGAGGTTCGATGAATATAGTAAAATACCTGGTTGAAAATGGCGCTGATGTGATTGGTAAGACGACGAACGGGTGGACAGTGCTGCACGATGCTGTTACTGAAGGTAAGCTAGATATGGTAAAATACCTTGTTGAAAACGGCGCTGATGTAAATGGCAAGGATACTGATGGGGAGACAGTGCTGCATTTTGCAGTTAGTGAAGGCACGCTAGAAATGGTAAAATATCTTGTTGAAAATGACGCTGATGTAAATGGAATGGATAATAACGGGTGGACAGTGCTGCACAATGCTGTTCTTGAAGGTAAGCTAGAAATCGTAAAATATCTTGTTGAAAATGGCGCCGATGTAAATGGCGAGTATTCTGATGGATGGACAGTATTGCACTATGGTGTTAGTAATGGTGCACTAGAAATGGTAAAATATCTTGTTGAAAAGGGCGCTGATGTAAAAGGTAAAACTACTGACAGAGAGACAGTACTGCACACTGCTGTTACTAAAGGTACGCTGGATTTAGTGAAATACCTTGTTGAAAAAGGCGCTGCTGTGAATGCTCTTTACAGCACGAATACTAACGGGTCAACAGTGCTGCACAGTGCTGTTGCTAAAGGTAAGCCAGAAATAGTGAAATACCTTGTTGAAAACGGCTTTGATGTAAATAGCACGGATATTGATGGGAGGACAGTTCTACACAGTGCTGTTACTGAAAGTAAGCTAGATATGGTAAAATATCTTGTTGAACATGGGGCTGATGTAAATGGCAAGGATATTGATGAATGGAGAGTGCTTCACTGTGCTGTTACTGAAGGTACACTAGAAATGATCAGTTTCCTTGTTGAAAATGGCGCTGATATGAATGGCAAGGATAGTAACGGGTGGACAGTGCTGCACAGTGCTGTTGCTAATGGAGCAACCGAAACGGTAAAATATCTCATTAGAAAGGGCGCTGATGTAAATGGCGAGTATATTGACGGATGGACAGTCTTAGACTATGCTGTTTCTGAAGGTACGCTAGAAATGGTGGAACACCTTGTTGAACAAGGCGCTAATATAAATGGTAAGAATACATACGGTAGGACAGTGTTGCACTACGCTGTTACTGAATGTACGATGGATATAGTAAAATACCTGGTTGAAAATGGCGCTGATATAAATGATAAGAATTCTGACAAGTGGACAGTACTGCACAGTGCTGTTGATAAAGGTACGCTAGATATGGTAAAATACCTCGTTGAAAATGGCGCTGATGTAAATGGAAAGAATACTGATGGGTGGACAGTTCTCCACACTGCTGTTACTAAAGGTAGCCTGGATATCACAAAGCACCTCGTGAAAAATGGCGCTGATGTAAATGGTAAATATACTGACGGTTGGACCGTCCTACACGCCGCTGTAGATACAGGTGAATTAGAAATTCTCCAATATTTAGTTGAACAGGGTGCTGACATAACTCCTAAAAGTAATATCAGCGCTCATTGTCTTGCCACTGACATCATGAGGATGGCTGTTGTGAACAATTCAGTTGCTTTGGTGAAACTCCTCTTGCAAAAGAACATAGTTGTTTCGAGAGCTGGAACATTTCTTGTCGAGGGAAGGCAAATGAGTCTTCTTGAATGGAGTATTTACATTGGTCATGATGAAATTAAAACTATTCTAAAGAGGTCCATAAAACATCGCGAGAAAATTGAGATGTTGAAAACAATGAACCACAACCAGTTAGAAAAGGTAATTTTTGAAATACATAATCATACAGTTGTTTTAATGAGTTTTGCGTATATAATAAAGGTGAAAATGGAGTTCATGATCTACGCTGTCGCACCGCGAAGACGAGCATTTAGATTCCGCAGACAGTTTTCAATATTCGTTTGCACAATATAACTTATTACCAGATTTTGCCCTCTGCATCTAATAACTATCTCTTTCTCCAATAGACTTAAATACCGATTCAGGCTTTTTTCGCAAAGAATCAATTCAAAATTGGCGATGGTTGTGGTGGTTCACGTGTCTATGTTGGTCTCATGAGAGATGGAAGTGAAGTTGCCGTTAAGAGAATCTTGGTGCAAAGTGAGGATAAAACAGTTGAAAACGAAAAGGAAATCATGAGTTTCATTGAGACGGAAAACTGTCCATTTATAGTGAGCTATCGTTATTTTCATTCTGGCGATGACTTCATGTATCTTATTGTTGATCTTTGCGAGGAAAACTTGAGGGAACTTGTTCATGCATGCAGTATTGAGCATCTACAAGAGCATGGTCCACGAATGATTCGGGAAATTCTATCAGGACTTGAATTTCTTCATGGTAAAGGAGTATTGCACAGAGATTTAAAACCTTCAAACGTCCTGGTTGATATCGAAGGTCGCATGAAATTGGCAGACTTTGGAATAAGCCGTGTCCTAGAAGACGATCAAACGACAGTTCAAACATTCGTGAGAGGCACTCCTGGATGGATGCCATCGGAAGTAACTCAAGCCATTGAGAAAAATGAGAAATGTCGTTTCAAAAGGAAATCAGATGTCCAGGTCGCGGGCATGATTGCTTTCTACGTCTTAACTAAAGGTGAACACCCTTTTGGTTCTTCCTTTGATCGAATGAGAAATATTTCGGAAGGGAACTCTGTCAGTTTGAAGAAACTTAGTGATCGCAAAGCTCAAAAGTTTGTGTCGTGGCTGATCAATCATAAAATTGATGAGAGACCTTATGCTCACGAGGCGTTGAGGGATCCTTTCGTTGATGAACATTGACACAGTCGAAATACAGAACTTTTCTACGGAGATGAGACAATTATCGTCGAAATTAATTACGAAGGAGTTTTGTGGACTTGAACATATGATATTTGTCAAGAACATTGTATTCTTTTGTTTTTAAACTTTGAAAAAATGAACGATTAACGTTCAGGTGCCAGGGGGGGGGTAACACTTTTCACACAAAGAAAAAAAATCTGAATGCAAAAACAAAGGCCCATAATAACTGTAATTAAACAAAGACTGAAAACCAATGTAATAATGAAGTTATATCTTGAAATAAACTGTTAAATACTGGATAGTGCCAGAGCAATCATTGTTGTGTGTATTTCAGATCGAGCTTTCTACCATCTGCGACGATATTCACCCCCCTGTCAGAGCCCTGTCCCGTTACTCGCGCGAAATCATTACGGATTGTTTTGAAAGATGCGTGTGCAAATTTTACAAGGTGGTAAAATGCTGTATTTCTCATATTTTATCATCAGCTTTACCATGTTGACCGCTATGGTCAACTTACACTAAAACAGTTTACTTGTCCTAGTGTCCTAAATAAAATGCACGTACACAAACTCATATACATGCAGGTCCTTGACTAATCAGGCGCATCCAGCGTCAGTTGAGTGATATAAAAGGATCTCAAAATGGTTCAAATGGCTGGGATGATGAGATTAATTATTAACATGATAAAATTACTGGATGCTGATTGGTCATGAGCAGTAGTACAGTTATTTCACTGAATTGCACTGATTGATAATTTTTGCCAGAATAAACAAAATGGCGAAAAGTCATTTTGCAAACAAACTAAACAGTCCTAGAGGAAGAAAGCACAGAAAACCAAAAAACTACAAAATAATGATGAAAGTCAAGATGTCAAGCAGGGCTGTATTTTGACAAACGCTTGCATTAAAAACAAAGGGCCATTGACATTTAGAGCTTTTTAAACTATTAACAATAGGGATTTTAAAGTACACATTTTTGCTGTCGTTGAAGCTTTTACTTGAATATATTCATACATACTCAATATCTTGACGTAGTTAGATCCGCGAAAAAAACGTGCCGAAACCTAGAGTTGCTGGTCACCGGTGCCCCAGCGACTAATTACGTATACTAAAGGATCTCGACGGGGCGTTTCAACTGATATTTTATGTTAATAATAAGCAAATATGCATGCGGGATTATTAGGGATGTTTGAAAATTTTGCCAAATCCGACCCGCCCCGGCTTCGTCAGGCAAAGAATACGTATTACTAGAGATTATTTTTGTCCTCAAATTCTCC
Source organism: Dendronephthya gigantea (assembly GCF_004324835.1). NCBI lineage: Eukaryota > Metazoa > Cnidaria > Anthozoa > Malacalcyonacea > Nephtheidae > Dendronephthya > Dendronephthya gigantea. Next base: position 92,733 of record NW_021163307.1, on the reverse strand, counting down.
CAAAATGTACACGTCATGCATACGCCACCATACTTGCTGGAAACATGGCTGCCTGTGATTTCTTACTATTTCTGCCGTTTTAGCAGTAATTTGTTGGTTTTTAATTGATATAACTTAGTAAATTTATTTTCAAATTAATTTTTACCTCGCGAATGCCAAAACATTAGTGAAATAGGTCGCACGGCAGATAGCATAAAAGAAATGACGTAATGACAAATGACGAATATCACGCAATAAACATTCGCCAGCAAGTTATCACTGAGACGGACAATGTCCACCTTATTCATCTATGGCCTGGCTGATCCCGAAATGTACTCGCCATCGCATGATTGATTATCGTTAACAATTTTTATTGGCCAAAAGAAACTTCTAGGACGAACATGCGTTAAGTTGAAGTTAATTTACAAATCAATACAGAGTTAAAAAGTAAATTATATCGTCTGTAGTCTAAACGAAAAGTCTGAAAATGATGTAACTGCAGCAATTGTGTTGACATCGGAAATCTGTGTCCAACAATATACATATTTTCTTTCAATTTCAAACTCAAAATTTTAGGACCACAACATTCTCTGGCTCCTATGGCCAAAAAAACCCGAAACCAGCATACATAATAATTATAGGTATTAGAAATGGTTGCTATATATGGTTAATTTTGCTTTCACTTACACCGTTCCAGTACAAAATATATGAAATCCCAGAGGCACAGAAATGTCAGGTGTATTAAACTTGCCTCAATATTCAATCTGATTACAGTAAATAATATTTCCAACGAATACGCAGCTAACTATTAACGCGGGTTCCTTTTTTCAAGGGAATCCTTGTAGATCTTTGTTTTATGCGGCACTGATCTTGGCCCAATTTATACAAGAGAAAATTGCACCATGCACGCGGGGATGTATTTTTTATGGGGATTTTATTTGACTTGTCTGTATAAAAACACAGTTTTTCACAAACGTTTGTACAGAGGATGTCCAAAGAACTCAAATTATAGTACCTACATATACCAGAAAAATTCTTAACGACGCGCTAGAAGACATATACCACGTGTGGATTTTTTTTTTACATCATGTATAGAAGAATGAAACAAAGAGACGAGATGCGTGAGCGTCACAGACGGCTCTTTCTACAAGGATAAAATGCTAAAAAAATTAATATAAAAAAGACTATCAAGCAACTAATTCTGGCTTCCTATGATTCACTACACATAACATTTTCTCTTTTATTATATTCATTTTGAACTCTATGGTGTTTCTTGCAATCTGATTGGTGACTTTTGATTTCACACCAAATTGCACTCCATTCAGTGCAATTACCATTATTTATTTTCTTTAATCGTCTTCACCATTAAATTCAGCTTTCCGTACAACCTTTCTCATTATTTCCCTAAAAAGGTACAATAACTGACTTGGAAATAAATCCGGATAACACTACGAAAAAGCTCTACGAAAAGACCCTACGAAACGACTATTTATCCATAATTATGAGAGGTTAAGATGCGGGGAGTTAATACTGAGTTGTTCACAGGTTTGCACAGAAAAAATGTTATTTAATAATTTATAAACTGCTTTCCACTGTCACGTTTTTTATACGCATACGTATAAACATCAAATAAATTGAAAGAACTTAGTTTTGCGTATATTTTAGTATGCATTAATTTCTTGACCCAATTTGTGAAATAATAACAATTTGGAAGCATTTAAAATTTTCCGACAGTCAAAAGCAGCCCTAAGTCACAAATTTGCTACAATTCGACAATTATGTAAATGCGTCTGAAAAAATAAACGGTCTCACTCACCTAACCGAGATGAGCGTTTTTTCCTCGCTGTATTCCAACATCTCTGCAATGAAATGAACACAAACAATTAAACTAATAGGAAAGCTTTTAAGGGGCTGTTTACATGAGCCTGGTTACCCGAGATTCAACGAAGCGTGAAAAGACTTTGAGGTATTGAAATACGTCTTTATGACACCGAACAAGCACATGCTATTGTTGTGGTGATTATACGACTGCCAGGATCATGTTATTTGCTCATTTCAATACCTCAAAATCATCTCACGCTTCGCTAAATCTCGGGTAACCGGGGTCATGTAGACAGCCCCTAAGGTGGTTCATAAATATAATGCGGCTCCCAACATTTTTGCCCAAAAATTATTTTGCTATGCACGAAACTGACTCCTGAGTGATATGAAGAGGAAATTTTCGTCAAATATGCGTGATATACTGTTATTGTGGCTGGACAAACATGGTGGAATTTCGTTTTAAAATAATACTTCTTGTAAAATGGTGAATAATGTGTCGTTTTACTGGAAGAAGTCAAAAAATTTTGGCATTCTGATTATGTTACCGAAAATGTAAACAAACTCGCTGATTGGTCTAAAACGAAATTCGCCTGGTTGGCTGGGCAGAGTACACAAGTGGCACTGAAAATCTTTACTTATAGAACTTCTGACATTCATTGGTCGAATAGTAAAAATCGATCGAGAATGATTTTCAACTCGAATTAACTTTTACATCTTAGATGCTAGCGGAGAGAATCAATTTAAAAAAGTTCAATGACACAAATAATGAAAGGTAACTCAGTTAATTACGTCAGTGTTTTTTTACAATCTGTAAAAAGTACCAAGTACTAAATATACTAACTATACTAACATCTAAGCTCTTCATTTCCCCAAACCAAACACTGATTTTAGTCACAGTCACATTTTGTAATCAATTAATCCCGAGTCGGTACGTAGCGCCGTGCGAGGGTACTAATTCCGGTGGGCGATATAGTACACCAGGGTCCAGGGTATTTCGACAGACCATAGTCGACGGTGACGGTCAACGACGGAAAAACACGTAAAATTAATATCTAAGTATTCTACGAAATTCTGAGCGCGCAATGCGTGACGGTAGTTGATTAATAAGCAACTTTGAGTTGCGATATCGCTCTGCTTAGAAACGATTTTGTTTGTAAGAAAACATTGCCGATTCTTTTTACTTCTTTATTAAACTAAATCGCTCCTGAACATGGCGAAATCACAACTAAAATTGGCCTTGATAATCCACACTACGGTCACGCATTGCGCGCTTGAAAGCTATAAGGGTAAAGGTCTATTAGGTTGGAATTCCATTGGAGACAGTACTTAGCTATGTGAAATGTTTATGTTATACTAACCCTCGATAAGTTCAACCTCGCTCACTTGTTGCTCGCCCTCATGGAAATATCTCATTCGAAAGTTCTAAAGAGACGAGATGAGAATATGAGCTGAAGAACCTGCGAGAACGAATGATATAATTGTCTTACGATATCTATTGAGTTTTTTGAGATATATATTGTCGGATTTCACGAAGGACGTTATCAACAGTTCGGTTTTAAATGGTTTATCTTTGACAAGATCGGGGACAAAAGACTGGAGTATCCGTTGTCGTTCTTTCAAAATACTATTTTCCCACACGTATACCTATTTCATACATACATACATACATCGCCTTTATTTAAAACACGGTAAACCATTCAGTAAAATACATGTAAAGATGATAAATTACTCTAAACTATAGTATATAAATTATGTAACGATATATAAAAACTACTGTTCTACCAGGTTGCCGTGTGGGGGTCGGATTAAGCTAAATAGAATTACAATTAATTCTTAGAGATCTTTTAAATGAAGAAAGAGATTCAGAGAGACGCAAGGGCTCAGGCAAGCTATTCCATATTGAAGCTCCACTAAAACTGAAGGAACGTTTAAGATAGTCAGTTTTAGGTTTAGGAACGAATAGTTTGCCATTTGTATTTCTGAGACTATAGTGATTAACTCTAGTGACAAACAAATCTTGTAAATACATAGGTGTTAAATTGTTCCTGACTTTATACATCAGAATCGCTTTTTGCATTTTACGGTTGACATGCAAGTTATTCCAACCAAGTTTTTCAAGAACAGAGCTAGAGGAGGCATCATAGGGAGAGCAAGTTATAACACGTGCAACTCTATTTTGGAGTTTTTGAAGTTTGTCGCTCAATTTACTACCAATGCCGTCCCAAACAGGAGCACAATATGAAAAATATGGCTCAATTAATCCCTGATACACTCTAACTGCTGTATCCTGGTTGACAAAACTTCTTATTCGTTTTAAAGCACTTATTCCTGATGATACTTTTTTAGAAATATCGTCAATATGTTTTTTCCAGGTCAAGTTTTCGTCAATAGAAAGTCCTAGTGATTTAGTACTCTCTACCTTTTCGATTTGTTTCTTATCGACAATAACATTAATATCATGGTCATCGAAAGTTGATAGTCTTTGACGAGAACCGATAACCATGAATTCGGTTTTGGCAATGTTCAAACTTAATTTATTAACATTAAGCCACTCTTTAAGTTTTTCAAGTTCAGTATTCATAACTCTTTCGAGGTCGTCAAAGTTATTACTTTGAAAACTTATATTCGTATCATCGGCAAACATTCTTGGTAACCCCTCATTCAAACATTCCGGTAGGTCGTTGATGTAGACCAAAAACAAAAGAGGACCAATAATAGAGCCCTGTGGGACGCCATAAGTTATTGGACAAGTTTCAGAAAGATTCCCATTAACAAAGCACCTCTGTTTTCGATTTGATAAATAAGAGTGAAACCATGTCAAAGCAATTTCATCTACTCCATAGTGTTTTAATTTAAGAGAAGTATGTTATGGTCTATGGTGTCGAAAGCTTTCTTCAAATCAATGAAAACAACTCCATTTAGGAGACCGTTGTCAATATTGACACTCCAACTATTAGTAGTCTCCAATAGGGCAGTAAGAGTGCTGTGATTTGGTCGAAACCCCGATTGATATTTAGACAATAAATCATTGCTCGTCAGGTAACGATAAATTTGTTCGTGCACTAATTTTCCGAATATTTTGGCAACAGCCGAAATAATTGATATAGGTCGGTAATTGTTTAAATCGTTTCTTGCTCCGTTTTTGAAGACAGGAACAACTTTAGCAATTTTCCAATCATCTGGATAAATTCCCCGGTTGAGAGAAAGGTTGAATATTTTTGTCAACGAAGGGGCCAAAATATCAGCAGCTAACTTCAAGATTTTTCCAGGAATGGCAAGACCAGTGGCCTTGTTAGAATTGACGTTTTTAAGTAAACAAGTTACATCTTGAATTTCTATTTCACTGAAAGAAAATACTGCGTTTGTAGGTTTAATAAAAGAGATGGGATCAATATTTGAGTGTTCAATGTTGCTTGCAAGATTTTCACCTATCGAAGTAAAGTATGAATTAAAAGCATCCGCAATAACAGGTGGATCAGTTATCACTCTGTCTGGATGTTTAATTTCTTTAACTGTAGCTACGTTACTAATTTTACGAGAACTTAATTCATTTATGATCCTCCAAATTTGCTTCGGATCTCTCTTAGTAACATCAATTTTGTTTTTAAAGTATTCACATTTGGCTTGCTTTATAATATTATTTACTTCATTCCGAGCATTTTTGTATTGATTCCAGTAAAGAGTATTTCGTGTCTTGTCATATTGTTTTTTCAAATAGTCCCTTGCTCTCATTTTTTGGACAACCACAGAGGTTATCCATGGAGACTTCTTTTTACCTATACGTTTCTTCTTAATAGGGGCATGCTTATCTAGGACTTGTGTAAGGTTTGTTAACCATTGAGACCACATAACATTAGGATCGTCTGACGAGCAAGAATTATTCCAATCAATCGTAGATAAGTCGTTCAAGAATATGCTTTCGTTAAAATGCTTTAATTGTCGTTTATGAACAAACGAATTTACAGTTTTTCCCTGCCATGCGGTTTTGCGAACAAGATACACAAGCGAGTGATCACTTATACCAAGCGACTGGACACCCGAGACTGATACCTTGTCCGGGGTGTTTGTAACACAAAGATCAAGTAAAGACTGCGAAGTACTAATCACTCGTGTTGGTTCCTCGATGAGTTGAGTAAGATTGTAAATGTCGAATATATCCGAAAGCTCGAGGGTATTAGCATTAGGAGTTTGAGTTAATAAATCACAGTTTAGGTCACCTAGTAGATACATTTCGGCGTTTTTCGGAATCAATTTTATCAATTATCTGCTGGAAGAGAGAGAATAGACGCTGTGCAGAGTTGGGAGGTCTATACCAAGTCCCTACCAGGAAAGGCTTAGAACGAGGGTTAGAAATCTGGACAAATAGTAGCTCAAGTTCAGAGTTTACTAAATCACTACGGACTTTAAAGTTTAAATTACTTCTAACATACAAACACACCCCACCACCGTTACGACCATGGTGTTGTCTATCACTTCTAACAACGTCGTAACCGGGGATTTGAATTTGATTATTTGTAATCGAGGAATCTAGTTTAGTTTCATTAATTGCTAGTACGTCAATGTTAGACCTTATACTTTGCATATAAATACGTAACTGATCAATGTGGGCAATAAGACTGTTAATATTTAAACATGCAATAGACAGCCCACGACTGCGAAAATTAGATAGAGACTTAGTATTAGAATTCGGTGTCGAAGAACGACTAGCTACCGAACTAACCGACTCCCCAGCGGCAAATTCCTAGCTTGATTTGATATAGTTTGATATGTTCTTTGCTAGTAGAGATGTTCCTTTATTATTAAGGTGTAAGCCTCTAGAGTTCAGGCAAGTTGCATTAATGAATTTATGATCAATAAACTTCCACTTACTTTTGCTACAAATAGCATTAATTAACTTGTTTGTTTGTTTCGTTAACTTTGGTTGATAAACCTGGCTTGTCTGATCTTGTCAATAAGCTTGATATAACTACTTCTGTTGATGGCGAATCTTCTTGAATTTGAGTTGCTATATTCGCAATCCCTTCCGCTACACGATTAGGAGATAATTTCTTTAAGTCATTTGTGCCAACATGCAAAATAACTTTTTGAGGCTCTTTCCGGATAACTGGTTTAATATAATCTTCCATATCTGAAGTAGTGGCACCGGCAAAACTTTTAACAACAACATGATTCTCAGGCGTGGAAAGACGCCAGCCTTGTAGATTTTTCAACATCGAGTCACCAATAACCACAGTCACTTTCTTCGCGTGGTTATACGTAGGTGATTTCTCCTTTGGCGAATCATGCTCAACGCTATTATTAACTAAGTTAGGGGCATGTGAATTCAATCGACAATTTCCTGTGTCTGGAGTCGATGAATTAACATCTATGTCATTTTTCTTTTGAATATTAAATGACTGATTTGACTGCCCAGCTGGGTCGTTTGAATTTAAATTAGTATTAGAGGGATCAACAGCATGATTTTCCTGCAGATGATTCTTTCCCCTAATAGTTGCTGAAGATTTCTTCTTTTTATATTTGCGTTTCAACTCTTTTGTTTTTGGTGAAGACAGCCTTTCTTCAACAAACAAAACAGACGAATCCTTATTTTTGTTGACTGCAGTTGACTTTGGATCTGAATTGTTTATTACGGATCCATTTGATGGATGTTTTGCAGCACAATTATTCTCAATTTGAATAAGTCTAATAGCAGTTAGCAGACTAGATTTTTCTTCTTCGAGGCACTTAATACGAGAGTTCTGGTCAGACACTACACGATTTAGGCTATTGAGCTCTGTTTTCAGGTTGATGTTATCGTTCCTGAGCGACGAGTTTTCCTCTTGTAGACTTGAGCTTATTAAAACGGTATCCGAACTACCGGGACAGGAAGATTTTAAATTTGCAAGATGTTCAAATATACGGCCGAAATTGTTGTTACAAGTGGCAGCCAGGTTATCAATTTTTGAGAGTAGCGTTGCTTGATGCGACTCGTCTTCGACACTCGAATGATTTTCTCGCTCATCGCTTTCAAATTCAGTCGCTTTCCTTTCCTCACTAACTAAACTTTCAAACGATTTTAGTAAATACTTATCTGGGTTGTCCCTCAGTATAACCAGCTTCTTTGATCTTTGCCATTTTACTGAAAATTCATCGTTGCTTGCTGTAAATAACTTTACATCTCCACTAGGAGAGGACCATCTGCCTGTTACGTCTAGGACTTCATCAAAATAGTTTCTCAAGTCGTTGAAATCCCCAATCCAGCGATAAAAATTTCCGTCAAACTTTAAGGATTTAGAATACTTAGCAGACATATTTTCAGTATTTAAACTCCATGAAATGTCATGTGGAGAATCATTGACAATCGCTGCTAAACTATCAGCTAACTGAGAAGAACAAATATCGTTCTTTCTCATATGAGGAGAGGAGCCTTGAACAACATGACCGTCCGCCATGACGAGTGAAACAATGTGAGCACGGATGGCAAAATTGCTATATTAGATCCAGAAAGCGGAACTTTATATACTGGAGACAGATATGCCGAGTTTAACAACTCTAGTTTCAATACGAGTTTTCAAATAAAGAAGCTGTCAAATTTTCCGTCAAGCAAGACAACAGTCAGAGTCGCAAGTACGCATGAAAAACCGCGTATTCACAGGTGAATACGTGCGAATATGAGTTCGAATATGGTCCATATTCACACGTATTCACAGATATTCACTGTGAATATCCTCGGAATATTGGGGGTATTCCGATGTGAATACCTGTGAATAAAACACACCGCGTATTCTGACCTAGAATACCTTCGAATACTCTGTGAATATTTTTCAAGACCTAGTATTCACACTTCGGCATAGAAAATGTGATTGTACGCATGAATACGGGATAATCAACGAGTTATATTGTGTAAATATTGCAGGAAATGCGTTTATATACCACGGAATAGGCAAAGGTTGTTTCAGTTCAATGCCGGTGTCAACTGTTATCCAGCATTTCTTCTCATCACGGTCACAAATTGAAATTGCACTTGATTTGTTTAGGCGACAGACAATAAAGACAATAAATGTTACCAAACGCACGATGATTTTTATTTGATTAATTTTTTTGCTGCCGCAGGGATGTCGAGTATCGTATATCCTCAGTCGATGAGCGCTGAGCCTCGTAAGTCGTAAAAAAGCTGTATAAAAAGAGAAATATCCATCAATTTCTTTAATTACCTGTGTAAAAGAAGTTATATATAAAAAAACTTTTATTTTTGCTTGGATACGTAAACACATGGGTAGAAAGTTGATGATTCTGTATCGTCAAAAGCATCCGTAATATATACAGTTCAGTGTTGGGAAATCGTAGGAAATTTCCTTTGGGAAATTTCCTCTTCGACATGTTAGTGACAATTTTTGCGCCAAGGAATTGCGGCGAAATTGCGAATAAATGGCGAAATTCGGAGGTCGTATAACAATAACAAATAAATGTCTTTAAATGATTCCTCGCAAAAGTTGTCCAGTTCCCTTTGTTTACAAAACGATAACATGGCACAAATGTCAATTGGTTTCAACCAGGGCGCTTATATATAAATGCGTGGTTTCAACAGAAGTTCAAGCTGTTCAACTTTGAATTGTTAAAGATGTTCGCGATGCCCCAAAATAATTCTTGTGGCGGCGCTAAAATCAGGTAAGTTATTTAATAATAACAAGAGTTATGTCATACTATAGTCCTGAAACAACACAACACAACAACAATAGTGCGAGGCCAACGCTTTTACGGCTGGGCTCATCACTTTTTTTGTTTTTATTAATATAAATAGATTACGATTGTGTTTATTGTAGCTAATTTGTACACAGCTAACTGTACCTGCTTGTAAATAAATAAATTTGTATGATGGTTTTCATCAATCCTACCTCCATCACACACTAATTATAGTAGGTACAAATGTTTGCCATTTCAAAGCCATACTCAATACAAACAAAATTTAAAAGTTTGCCAATACTGAAAAGGGACATTACTTTCTTACCTACCACAAATATTCAGAAAGCTGCTGTAATCATAACTTTAACATAACATAACCCTTAGATAGACGTTTCAAGATGCATTGAAATGAGGTGCATTGGTGCATTTCATGAGGGTTTTTTATATTTTAGGCAAAATTTATATATTATAGATATATATTGTTATATAATTGTCACAGAATAGCTAATGATTGATTGCCAAAAGATTGAAATCTTAACAATCAGCTGCCCAAAGACAGAAATCTTAACAGCTTAGAAATCAAAGCCAGACTGTGTTTTTTAGTTATATATAATACATATTTTTTAACAAAATAATGGCCTATATTTTTCCTTTTAGCATATATGAATTATATTTACACTAATATTTACCACAGAATAGCTATTGAACTGGTTGCCAAAAGATAGGAATCTTAACAACCAGCTGCCCAAAGACAGAAATCTTAACAGCTTAGAAGTTCATGCTAGACTGTGTTTTTAAGTGAAGCCTTTTAACATTGCCCTCATCATAATTTATAACTGAGACTGTTTACTGATTTGTTTGCAATTACTTTTCCGTACATAAATTATAATCACAATACTTAAAGAATATACCATTAAAGTGTAGATGAGTTTACTACAGCTTCTCGATGTTTGCATACTAGGAGTAGCTATGTGTATATACAGCTTTAAGTTCATGGAAGAATTTGTTTCCATTTTTACCCTAATTGATTAGCTTCCAAATTATATGAATGGTGTGTACATTGTACATTGTACATATACATTCTCCTAGGAATATTATAATTTCATTACACTGCATAAATTCTATGCACAACAATAAAAACAAATGGCCATGCATGCAACATCAGCTTTTACCATTATCATTAACCTTTCGGATAATAATCTATTATAGCTTAAGAAAGTTTGCTATGTATTTTGTTCAATAATTGCTTTAAGGTGGTTTTAATTGTTTTTAGCCATCAGGGGTTGCAAGATTGAGAAAATTCCCAAAAGAGTTGGCCTTAACTTTGCTAAAGATGAAGAGGATTTTTCACCCAGTGAAAGAAGTTCCTGATTCATTATCTGCTCACCTATAGTTTTTAATATCTTACCAAGTGAAAAAACATCACTTGCTTTGCTCAACAATTTACTATTAAGTATAATTTCTGACATACTCCAGGAGCAATGTTTCATATATACTAAAACAACATTGCTTATAAATTAACAATCAGCTGATGAAAGATTGAAAATCATAACAGCTTAGTAGAAGTTCATGATAGGCTGTGTTTTTGCTACATATTTTTGAACAATTTGTGATGTTCCAATAATATTTTATAAAATGTGAAATGTTGTAACCCATCACATGTACATGATCTGTTAAGGACTGTATAAAATTTAAATAATTGACTGAAATCTTAGTATTGCATTTGATCAACCTTGATAAAACACATTAACTGTGGATAAACCTACCATTGCAATGTGTATGACTGCTATGCAAATTAACATGGCAACCTAAAGATTATGCATGTTTGTTCATATTGATATTTTCCTTAATGGACAGACTTGAGGAACAATAAATGCCTAAACATTCGCACAGGCTGCGAACGCATAACCCATTAACCTCTTATCACCAGGTAATTTGTTAATAAAATGTTCAGATTACTCCCAACATGGTCATAGGGTATAGTCTATAGGCCGGCTATTGAATTCAACTGCACGATATTTAGTCACTCACCGAAGAGGTCCCTTACGCACAAACAGTATATGCGTTTTCGGTTTTGAACAATAAAAAATCCTTGAAATACGGTTAATATTCGTTATCATTTTACACGTATTAGCGAACATAAGGTGCTGTGGAAATCGCGCCATGCAATCTCATTTCTATTTCGCGCATTTTCTTCATCAGACTTCGTGGGAATCGTAGCATACAAATACTCGCCGGCATGCTCTTTAACTGCGACCAGAGTTTCCAGACTTTACCTAGCCCTTGGCATCCTTCACTCTCTTCCCTTATTTATAAGCGCCAAAAAGATTTCTTACAGCCACAAACGCACGATCTCCTCCTCGTTCAATGTTTATTAAACTCGAAAGCGCGCTTTTTGGTTTTTGCGCCAAATTATTTATAAAATTCCACTTCAATTTTTCAGCATTCAAAATAAAGTTTAAAAATGTCAGCTGATGAATTTATTTTGTGGAAACACGGATTAAGTGAGAAGTGAGATATTCCAAGTGTGAATATTGGTCAGAATACGCGGCATATTCACGGCGTATTCACACTTAAAATACTGAAGAATACGATGCCGTATTCACACTAATATTCCATGTCGGAATACGCTTGCAATATGTGTTTTATTCACACCCGTATTCACATGTGAATACCTTGGAATACGGCGTGTGCTTCCAAAACTCTTTACATCTGCGCGGAAGATGGACGAGTGGATCACAAGTTTAAGATACCAGCACGCGACGCGGTCATTGATTCGATCGCAATCAATTACGTCACGGGACGTATTCTTGTTAAAGTGTCTAACAAAGAACAAGTTTACCGTTTCTCGGAAACTGGACAGTTCATAGACAGTTTATGTTTGGGAAGCAACGAGTGGATTCATGATGCTGTTTTGGCTTCACATCCAAATGGCGCGGTTGCCTTAATTGGTAAAACAGAAGCAACCTTTCATCATTAGTTGCATATAAAAATTTTTGATAAACATATAGCTATCTCTTTTCCCCAGTGCGAAAAAATCTTGCGGGCATTTATTTTCTCAGTCTCGTTATTTACCCTAAAGGAGTGATGAAATGAAGAATAGCCCATATATATTGAAACGCTGCAAAAAAGGTTAACATACAGGGGGTGATTGTATAATGAAGGCTGGGTAGCGCTATCCACCTGATAGTGCTATTTTCAACCGTTCTAGAAAATACATGAAAAGCAAAAAAAATTAGCTTTGCAACGAAAAATTAGAATCCTCAATTTAGTAATACTAAATAACGGGCAAGTGAGAAAACACTATTCGGTGCATGGACAGCGCTATCCACTGAACGTTTGTACAATCGGCCCCAGAAAACGTCGTTGATACGTTACTTGGTCGTTAAGTTGAATTATTGTGTTAATATATTGCGTATTTTTTAGTTTAATTTTATTCCTTATTGCAAATAACGAAACAATTAATATATTTTTTCTTGGTTATTATATCTTGATCTCGGTAATCATAGCGGTCTCTCAGGCTGCCTTTAATCGGTCATAATGGTCGAAACGGTCGTATTTTAAATTGAAATAAGAAAAAAATCGGCAAAACCGCCTTTCACGTGCTAGGCAGATGCATATGTCGACATACTTGAATGCTAATTTAGGAAACATTCTAAAATACCATGTAATCTGTCTGCACTGAAATATAACACGACCAGTCTAGCCGTTTTACCTTATAAAGGAGAGCGCACAAAGAAACACAGAACTCATTATTTCCCGAGGAGAAATACATTCTACATTATCTTATACATGTACATGGATTGATGGACACTTACAAATGGCCATGGCCACTGTTCAAGACGAGCGATGATCGACATTCTATCGACGGAATATTGGAACTTTGCATTATTCTTAGCCTCACTGTACGTGTCACTCAACTGCGCTATCAGCACATTGAGCAAAACCACGACTACCAGACCCGTGTAGACGAGAAGGAGAATGATGGTCAACCAGCTAGAAATGGAGAAACACAAACATAATCTTAATTAGTAAACAGAGTTAACTATCAGAACACGAAATCCCTACTAGTAAATTTCCATACAATCATTTTATATAGGCTTTCTAGCTGTGGCGTACCTGGTTGTTATCGCTGACAGAAATCGCTGACAAATTTCCAGCAGAATTTGCCACTAGGAACGGATTACATGAACCTCGCAGGCCAGGTAAGAGAAGCCTGACTTGCGAGGTTGCGGATTACGTGAACATCGTGTAATTACCTGAATATTGTGTAGTCTTCTTCAACTACTTGTTGTTGCTCTGTGAGAACTCGTACAGCAGCCAGCATTAATTTACCATAATTACTAAAACATAAGGCAGGGAAATAAGCGACAGCATATCAAAGAAACTTATGTGGCATCCAGAAGTTAGAATATCACATCTTGTATATAACGACTTGTTTTATTGTGACTTTTTTAAGGTGTTTTCAAGATTCGCACTATTTATTTCTAACCAGTGACAAGTTTTCAACACGTCGTTTGTAACTGGTATCAACGGGGCGGTTGTTCAAAAGCCAGTTACCTTAATCCTGGGTTAACGCAAATCTTTAGGTCAATTTTTTAATCGCTTCTTTATAAAAAGTTTAATACGTTTTCCAACAAATATTTTAGGCACCAACAGAAAGGTTATTCTGGAACGTTTACAGGAAACGGATGAAAACATAACCCAGGTTTAGCACGGCCCCTCGCGGACGAGCAGTTGTGTTTCACCCCTTCCACCCTTGCACTTTATTTAAGGGTTGCTATGTGTATAGGTATTACCTGAAAGTATCTTGTTTTCCTGTGGCTGTCAACGCCATGAAGAGAGCACCGCAGAAACCAACGCAAACAACAACAAACAAGACTAAGAACCGGCTTATGTCCCGATAAATGATTTTCGCCAAAGTCTTCGTGTACAGTCCAGTCGTCCTAAAGAGAAAATAATACATTGTCCAGTGTATTAGCAAAATTAATTTATTCGAGAATTTCCAGTTTTCAAAATCCATGTTATTGAAATAGTATGGCCGATACTTAAAATAGTATGGAAGTTTACAATATCCATGCTAATTGCCATTCCATAGTATGGCTATATATAGTAACGAAAAAATTATACAATATCCATACTATTTGCCATTCCATAGTATGGCTATATATAGTATGGAAAAAATTATACAATATCCATACTAATTGCCATTCCATAGTATGGCTATATATAGTATGGAAAAAATTATACAATATCCATACTAATTGCCTTTTCCATAGTATGCATTTAAAAAAAAATTCCAGTGTAATAAGAGACGCCTTGCAAAACTAAAGACAATCGATAGTGCAAATTTTAGGTCACACTATTCAACTCACAAGCAAACAGACGTCTGTCCCAACGCAAGATGTAGGGACAGGATTTTAAATTCTGTCAGTAAAAATCTAAGCTATCAGGTTAATCATAATCCTGATTCAAACGGTAAGTTTATTGCTAATATTTTAATGGTTAAAAAGTTTGATGAGGAAATGTTGGTTTCAGTACAGCAGACGTTCTGTAAGACGTTTTGTAAAGTTACAACTGTATAATTACTTGGTAACGCAGGAAAACTTGAAAATTCTGAGAAAATTAAACAAATATCCGAGACTTGCGATGCTCCATTGCGAACTTGAATCGGCGCAACGAAGTGGAATGATAATCAATGTCAGAAGCAGACCACACCAATCACAATAGTTGTAAAATTCTTTGAAATAGGTATCGTATTCCCTGAAATAAAAATTACGGTAATTCAATCGTGCATGTCTTGTATCATTCACACATGTCCTGCTTATATTATTCGCGTCAACCGGATTTTAAACAACCAGCTAAGAAGAAATCATCATTCAGTGAAAACCATCCACAGCAGGTTCTGAACCCTGCCCAGTATGATGTCTTGACTGAGTCATGATTGGGTGCTTTTAACATCCTGGGGCAGGTTGTATAAAATAATTCAACTACATTTTGAAAAGTTGAATCCTAGTTAACTCAGAAATACACGACTATGATTGGCCAATTCCGTCCTTAACTACAGTAAAAAGTTAACCAGTCTTTTGTACAGCGCGTCCCAATAAAACTGGAACCCGAATTAATTATGTATTCGCTAAAATTAATTCACACTGATGTCGTTATTTTTCACAGAAGTTTAAAACTTAACATAGCTTTGTCTCTGGGAGTTCAAGGCTCATGCTGTCGACATGTACGCAAACGCACCTATTTTTTAAAATTGTTGCCTGCTAAAGGTTTTTTTAAAATGTGTGTTGCCATAGTGGTATAACTAGAAAAACACGGGGAAATTTCGTTTTAAACTAATCGGCAAGTTTGTTTACATTTTTTAGGGAAAGCCAATCAGAATGACTAAATTTTAAATACTTCATGTACAATAGTACTCCAAGTAAATAATGTACCTTTTTACCATAAATTGTCAAAATTTATACATTCTGATTGGGTTACTGAAAATGTAAACAAACTTCCTGATAGTTCTAAAACGAAATCCCCCCTTAGCAAGGTTAACTAGAAACATAATTAGGTAATTTCAATTAACTTTAGCAAGTTGGCTTTAGGCAATGTTATAGAGATCTTGTAAGACTTTTTCACGACAAACACTTACCGAACAATTTGAAAAATTTCTTCAAAGATGTAGAGCATGACGAAAATAATGCTAAGAACTTCACAAAACAGTCTAAAGTTGTCAGCTGGTCCGTCGTACTGGCTCGGGTCGTCCCGCGTCGCCCCGTAGATCAATGCATAGGACAACAGCGCCAGAAATATCACGTAACCGATCGTCTGCAGGCTGAAATTTATTAAAAAATCGAGACAGAAAAAACACCCAGTGATGTTAAACTAACTTATTTATGCTGTTTAGATTCTAAAGAAAATACGCAAATATTTCGCTATATTTCTCTGCAAGTGGAAATGAAAAGAAATATCTCCACTTGCACGTACGTACACGCCGAAATCGCGCGTGCGTACGGCTTGCGGGCCTGTTTTGTTGTACGTACAAAAAATTAGCTGCGACTGCCGGCTTAACGAACAGTTTCGAGTCACCGAGCATGCGCCAAATAGGCCGCACTGACCGTACGTGCAAGTGGAGGCCGGTCTTTAGGGCTGCCTTCCACTGTCGCTATTCAATCGTTGATAACTTTTACGTGCGTATACCTATGCAGAAACCTCTGCACGGGGTTTCTGTCAGTCGTAAAATTGGAAAGGAAAATACTGATTAGCAGGGCCGTGGCTAGAAGCAAAATTGCAGTGGGGGAGTGTATTAATATATCCTCGCTGATTTCATCGGTACGCTAATGCTCCTATGATATGTAAATATTAATATATAAACACAACCCCTCCCCTCAATTTACGGTCCTGCGCATTGGTGTTTCATGGAGTTTTTGCGACATATGGTATACGTATTGGATACGGTATGCCTATCGAAATTTCACTGATATTTGCAATGCTAGTCTGATTCACAAACTTTCTTAAGAAAAAGTGACGTTGCTATATGGTAAATTGCCATAATGTTTTATTGTTAGCCACCTATACTTGAATGACAGTAATTCTCTGAATGAAAATATAACCAGCAGGCTTGCTTTAATATCTCTCCTGAGGAAGACCCTTATAGGACGAAACGTCGAAAAGATTTTCCGTCCATTTTCCGAGTCATTGCTAACGGTCTCGCATTCTTTAGTGCCATTAACTCGACCAACCTGCTTTGCGCGCTCAGTATTAAAAACTTGTTTATCTGGTTAGTCTACTAGCCAACAAATAATCGGTCATTCGTGCATCCGTAAGTCGTCTCATTGAGACCTTTGATTAAGCAGTTGTTATACCATAGATGAATGCTAAATCTCGGATAACCACACACAAAACCAAAAATAAACTTGAAAATGTACAACATCGAGCTATGAGAAATCCTTACGGGAATATTCAAGGAATATAGGCAGCTATACCTAAACCAGAAATGAGCAAATTCCTTCCACTTTCTCCTTACATACATTCTGATCACAGGGTGCTGAATCGCCTCCTGCAAAGAAAAACGAGATGGCAAATTATGCCCAAGAAGAAATACATTGACGAGCTTTAATCGGAAGTAAATTAATGGACATGCATCAGCCATAGACTACGAGAGATTTATACATTTTTGATATATCTATCCGAAGCTTTTCTAAGAAAAAAATAATTATCAATTTTGTATTAAATTTTTCTTCAGTTCTTGCAAATTAAAGTTAGCCATTTTGTTTTTTTAACGCTGCAAAATGGGGCAATTTTAATCAAAAAAATAATCACATATATAAAACGTATACCATAACATTGTAAACTTCAAAATAAGTTTGATTTCTAAACTTAAATGCTCGACCCTCAAACATCATTTCGAAATTAGCAATTCATCGCCTCGTCGGTCATTTCTGTACGAGGTACACCACAGTTAATAGAATATACATGGTTTGGAGACCACATAAAACTACAATACAACTCATTAACTATGTTGAGGTAGATTTATGCAAAAAATTGTTCCTTTCTCATCACATGTCTATTGTATTTTACACGTCTATTGTATCTCGTCACATGTCTATTGTATTTTGATGTTGTAAATTTGGCTAAAATACAATAGACACGTGACAAGAAAGGAACCATTTTTTGCATAAACCTGGACCATAACATAGTTAATGACTTGTATTGTACTTTTATTTAGTATACAAACCATGTATTATCTATTAACTGTGGATAAACCAATTACGACAGACTTTAGTCCTACCTTATTGTTACTTTTGGTTAAACGGCGTAGACAGGACTTAGATTTCGCATTAAATGCATTGTTTTCTACCCCATTAACCCTGGGCTCCAGGCCCTTATCATCTCTCTCCAACAGGTGATAAAAGAAGTCGTAGTCCAATGGGTCATCCGGAAGACTTGACCAAGCTCGTTCTATGCGTTCATCCCCCTTCTCCAGGTCTGGCCAACGTGGGTTGACCAGGCTACTCAACACGGCCACGACAGTTTTCTATATTTATTATAATACAGTGCGTAGTCAGATAGAAAAAAAAAATAAACAGTATAAAAAGCATTAGACTCTTTGCTTTTTAGAAACTATTTATTTAAAAACACAAGTCTCAAGCCTACATAATTCTCATGTTGTCCTCTTGGCTGACTTCTCAATAGTGCTCCCGCGTGCGATAGTGCAACCTAATCTGTCCCGGACTTAATTGATCAACCAATCAAATAAATTTAAATGTAAAGGTCTACTGTTTTCTACAAACAGTAATATCTTCTTACTTTATGTTTATGTTTTTAACTCTTATTTTATGTTTTTTATCTTACTCTAATTTACTATTAACGCAACAAATGGACAGCTTGTAACAAGCTTGACAGGTTTGTAACAACTAACAAACCTGTTGTACCAAGATTGTGTGAATTTGTCAAGCTGTGATTCAATTGAGATGCGACTCACAACTTGTGCCGGCAACTTGTATTCCGACAAGTTGACTGACAGAACTTTGGCAAGTTGTTGCAAAAACTTGTAACAAGACTGTTGTGTTTATCAGGTTTGTAGAAAATCTGAGGCAGGTTTGTTACAAGGTGAGCGTCTTTACGTTTGTACGGTGAAGATGACGTGTTTATTCCTGGCGTCGGCTGGCGTAACTCACCGGGCATTTCGCGACATTTAAAGGATTATAAATTTTTGGTAATATCCGAATTTTTAATCAGAACACTTTAAAACAAAAAAATGTACGTGTATACATTAACTTTTGATTACGTTTTCATATCACTTATATACTCGGGCCAGCGAATATGCGAATGAGAGCAAGGACCTATATGACGACGTAAGCAATCGTGTTGACGACCATAGCTCCTGATTTAGGTCGCATTTACACGATACCGGATAAGTTTTCGTATACGATTATCTACGTTGATTATCCGATATACATATGCAGGGTATCGGATTTGTTTTGATTACACGATAACGGATTGATTAAAAATACAAACAGATTGGCATAAAAACAAATGTGAAAAAGTTATAAAACGTTACCGTGTGCGCACAGCCTACGCCCCGTTTCAGACGTCGAACTTTTCATGTGCTGAACATAATGTTATTGAGGTAATGTGTGCATGTTTATATAAGCTTATTTGCATTCGATTCGGCACATGAAACGTTCGACGTCTGAAACGGGACTGTAAGTCAGAATTTAAATGTAGCCGTGCCATGGGTTAATTGTTTTTAGATTTTAATGCTTTTTAAGAGTCTTTTAGTACGAAACTAAAATGTAAACAAACGTGCTGATTGGCTAATAAGAATATCCCTCCCCTAGTTTTGTTAGCGCCGTATGTTTCATCAATTGAAAGAGCAGGTCTCCTTTGGGACACCAGGGTCCGGTTGTTCAAAAGCCGGTTAACTTATATTTCGCCTGAGTTATATTCATAAAGCAAATCTTTACATAGATATTTTTAATCCCTTGTTTACAAGATGAATATTTTTTCCGTAAATATTTTCTGGACTGACAAAAACCATGTTTTATAAAGGTTTTGAAAAACGAACAGCAACTCAGAAACACTTAAACCAAAAGAGTGGGTTAAAACATAACCCAAGGTTAGCGCTAACCCAGTTTTAAACAACTGGGGCCGGTTGTATGAAAGCCGGATAGCGCTATCCAACGGATAGTGGTTTTTTCAATCGCTTCAAAATCTCCCGTTATTTGCTACAACTTTCATTAAATCTTAGTATTCTTAAATCGAGGATAATTGTTGCTTGCCCTCTTTAATAATTGTTGCTTCCAAGCTAAAATTTTATCCATTTCGAGCATTTTTAGAACGGTTGAAAAATCACTATCCGGTGGATAGCGCTATCCGGCTTTCATACAACCGCCCCCTGGCCCCCTGGTGTAATGAACTCATAATAATACTTACTTTCATACTTGGTGTAGGTTTATTCGTAGCAGGATTCCTCTCGCTGATATAATCGCCTAAACTGTACTTCGCTGCTCCTAGGTTTTGGTTATATTTAAAGAGGTTGTGAACACTACAAAAACAATAGAATAGTCAAATACCGCTGCATGAAAACCGTTTCTCAAAGCTTCCAACTACATTATCAAGAAGGTTTGTGGCAGTTCTTTACCGGTCTTGTTTCATCTGTGAAATAAGAAAGGCCGCAGTTTCATCGTGATAACCCTTCAGCGCCATCTCCACAGGAAGGTATCGCTTGTGTGGGTCTTCATCTTCAAGATTTTGGCGAACTAGACCTGGGTATTTCTTCACAAGATGTTTAGCAACATGAATGAAATCCTGTTTGGCAGCGATATGTAGCAAGGTGGGTTCCGCCGGCTTGTCGTTCAGGTCACGAAAGCCCCTGTACGTTTCCTCCGTGTCTTTTTCCAAAATAATCTTTGTGAAGCGACCTATCTATACGGATTAGGTAACATAAATACATATTGTAATTCTTTTCCACGTGCTTGAAATGATACCGCGATGGAAAATTGTCGATTAAGACGTATTACGATTACGATATATGAAGTTCTTCCTGGGCACCCAGGCACCCAGCGCTCTCACTGACCCCTATATAATAGGGAGTTTACGTTTCACGACGCCTTTGCAAAACAATGAAAAACCACACGCGAGACAAAAAATATGAATATAACTTGTGATCCCACGACCCGTTGTCAGTGGCGTAGCCAGACTGTAGATTTTGTCCCACTATGTAAATTTCGAGTTATTATGATTATTCATGTCTTTAGAAAATTATTGTTTTCAGTCAGTGAACACTAAAATATTAGCATAGCAGGAAAAATCAACAGGCTGGCTATGCTACTGAGTACTGACCATTGTCATTCTTACAACGCCTTCAATAAGCCATTTTCACGGCTTCTCGCCGTTTTTGATAGCTTATATGTAACTCGATCGAGTGTTGGCCAAACATCGGAGGTTCTTAGCACAAATAAAACGTTCGTATGTTTGTTTCAAAGTCCCGCAGAATGATTAATTTCCCGAATTGTATTTCAAGCAAAATATTTTACTAGCGTCGCTGAGCTAACTGCGTCGTAGATCGTAAATTCCATAATAGCTAAATGCAATGTATCACCCTCGTTTCCAGGTTTTTCGCGTTCTGTGAACGAGGACGCAGCGTGATATGTTTTGCGTGCAATGTTTTGCGCGATATGTTTTGCGTGCTATGTTTTGCGTGATATGTTTTGCGTGATATGTTTTGCGTGATATGTTTTGCGTGCTATGTTTTGCGTGCTATGTTTTGCGTGCTATGTTTTGCGTGCTATGTTTTGCGTGATATGTTTTGCGTGATATGTTTTTGGGTACGAGGCTGATGTTTCGCTCGTGTAAACAAAACTTTTAGAAGGAAAACCCTATGGTAAGCACATACTCAATCGTGTAAATTGCAAAATATGCTTTCGACAGTGCTACCTTATAGCAGAGAATGATTTACTGGATTTAGTGGGCGGGGGTAGAATGCAGAAGGGGTGCATATTATGTAAAAATTCAAATTTTTGGTGGTTGGAAACACCAGACGACCAAATTTTACTTGGTCGATACGAGACGACCAAATTTTAAATATAGCTATGTCATATGAACAGAACAAAATTATTTGGTTAGTCGAAATGATTTTTCGTTGACCGAGGCAAATTCCCTCCATGTGAACGGCCCTAAACATAACCAAGCCCAGATTGGATCCCCTGCATCTAAAGGCCCGTTAACGCTTGCCATTTTATGCGCGGTTTTCTCCTTTTGATGGATGTAAACGAGTGAATTAGTCACTGACGTTCAAAGAAGAGCTCTTAACTGAGAGCATTTGT
This sequence comes from Dendronephthya gigantea, assembly GCF_004324835.1. Taxonomy (NCBI): domain Eukaryota; kingdom Metazoa; phylum Cnidaria; class Anthozoa; order Malacalcyonacea; family Nephtheidae; genus Dendronephthya; species Dendronephthya gigantea. The sequence goes on along the minus strand of NW_021163307.1, from coordinate 70,450 downwards.
ATCTAATTACTCGTTCACATTTATCAAAAGAAAAAAATCGCAGAATAAATCGGAAGTTTAAATAAGCCTTAAGAATCATAGGCAGCCCAGGAAGATTATGAATACATAATTTTCATGAAACATGCATACATAATTTTTGCATGCTTCCTGGGCTTCCTATGTAAGAATGTTAGAATTACTATTTTCTTCGAAATGACTACCTACCATTTTTTCCAAGCTCTTTACCACATCAGGTTTATCTTGAACTTTTTTGGCCAATCTCGTATAATGACAAGCAGACAATCTGTACCTAGTTTATCCATCAACCTTTGAACACGAACTTCGTCCATTGCCTCGCTCCATGTTATGCCTTTTGATTCAAACTTCTTTTGAACCTAAATATATTTATTTTAGCAACTCATGAATCTCAGTCAATACAAGGGTTTCATTTAATTCATTTATATATTATAAGTGCTATAGAACTAAATTTACCAGAGAAGGAGGGGTTCTCTTGATGAGAGTGGAGCCAGGTGACATCATTGTGTGACAACATATATGTTCAGAACTCGTCACTGAGATGACTCTTATATTAAAGGTCATAACTCATATTAATTAAGTAAAATGTCTCACATTAAGTCATTTAACATAAAATATTAGCTGGCTGGTTGTGCTGGCCTCCACTAATAATCAAAGCAATTCAACCCCCAAGACTCACAATGGAAGTATAATGGTCACTCCCCCCTGGTAAATGGTTCTTTTGCAACAAATAGACTCCTTAAGTAGATAAGTTGAAAATAATGGAAAAATAAAAGTGGCATCTTAACATTCTACTTATCATGTAGTGTGGACGCGGACGGGGACGGGGACGGGGACGGGGACGCAGACGCCAAGACTATAGCAATAGCTGTCTTGCACTAGTGTGCATCTTAACATTCTACTTATCATGTAGTGTGGACGCGGACGGGGACGGGGACGGGGACGGGGACGGGGACGGGGACGGGGACGGGGACGGGGACGGGACGGGGACGGGGACGGGGACGGGGACGGGGACGGGGACGGGGACGGGGACGGGGACGCGGACGGGGACGGGGACGGGGACGGGGACGGGGACGGGGACGGGGACGGGGACGGGGACGCAGACGCCAAGACTATAGCAATAGCTGTCTTGCACTAAAGTACAGGCGAGCTAAAAATCAATTCTGCCAAACAAGACACGTGATGTAGTAGGGGCACATGTCCTTTTGGACAATGTCCTTTATTTAAAATCTTTCCCTGACCACGTTGCACAATCATTACATATTTTATTTTGATGTTTGAGAAGATATTATAATTAACATTATATAGTTATTTAAAATACATTTATAGAATACGTTATTTTCTTCAATAGTATTTCCTTAATATACAAAGAACATTACGAAACTACTTACGGTAACTTACCGTATGTTCCTGCATGGTATGCTTAAGAAATCATCGTATAAATCATATATAGTTATATTAAAAAACTTAAACAAAATATGCAGTAAAATTTACAACGTTTGCGACTTTCCGAATATATCACGCCTTGAATAAAGTCTCGCGTGGAACGCGTGCTTGCCCGAAAGGCAAACTAAGCCCGTTTTCCGTGACGTAATATTGATGCTCTCGATTGTTTGGGATGCTTTCGATTGCTTACGAAAAAAAAATCCGCCGAGTCGCCATTGGGCTGCCTATGGACGAACGTGATAATTAAGTGACGTGTAGATGTGCAGTCACACAATTGCACTGAAAAAGGCCCAGTTTAATGCACCGAAAGCTTTGCAGTATTAAATACTTACCTGATGTACCTACACGCTAATTTACTTATTGATGTCACCATGCAAACTCATTAGAGTAATATCAGCAGACTGCTCGTAAATTTTTCGTGCTCATATTATGTACACATGCATGCCTGTCCTACTCTCCTATATTCTGAGTTAGTTTCTTTGGAATATTTCTGTTTTCCAAATTGATTATTCAGATATTTCAACTCGAGCAATCTACTTCAACTATCTCAACGTTCAAGTCAGTGAATTTTCCGCTCTTGTAAAAACTGAATGTTAAAACTAACCGCTCCTGAATTTTAACATTCGTCGTCTGAGATAAATCTGTTTTGATCAATGTAATTTAGTTAAAAAACAAAAAAATTGTTTGTTTAACCAATAAAGGCTGATCCAATAAATTAATCTGAGGCAACGCCTTGGATAAGTTGACGTTACGATAAGAGTTACTAACTTCTGAAATCTCTCAAATCTGTCACAAGTTTTTATCAGAACCATAGACCTGCTAGGCGTCAGCAGATGACGTGTCGACATTAATCTGCTCTCGACTCGTCAAACGGCCTTATATCAGCTGGCGTCAGCACGAAAAAATCCGCCATGTTTCTTGTTTTAGTTTTTCTGAGTCAACAGCACTCCCTCCAGCAATCACTATATAGTTCAGTGGCAACATGAATAATTAAAAATTTAATCGGACCCTAAGATTACTAAAATTTTATTATCAAAAATATTCGTTTAGCTACGACGCTGTATCGTGAATCCTTATGATGTTTTATGGTATAAACAATTGAATTGAAGGTACGATATTAATAAATAACGTCGAATAATCAGAGTAATTTGCTTCAGCGCGACAGAACTCAGATGCGACTGTATTATCATGTGCTCATTGTTCAGTATGAGGCATTGTGTATCGCTATATCGCGTTATTATATTGTATGTTTGAATGCCAAACAGGCCTGACTGTCACAATAAATGGGTTTTTCGTTGGGTAGATTTCATTGCCAGAGAGGAAGCATGTTAATTCAGACGTTATTGTCGTTATATTCTGCCGGTTGTTCGTTTAACAGTTCGTATAATATTAATGTTACTATGCATTTGTTTATTATGGTCAAAGACAAAGTGTGCAATATTTCAATGTGCAACTTTCGAAAATAATTTATTTGTCTGAAAGTATATTGTGCGTTCTCGTTTTATTCCCAAATTGTTCAGTGGAAATTACTCACTTGATATCGATTCTGCCACAAGCTCTGTATAGTTTATATAATCTTAAGTCGATCAGTTCAGAAAAACGTGGAAGTTCGAAATTTCGCACTTTAAATTTCTTTATTTTCCACGAAAGTCACTCAATGTGTAAAATAAACAGTAATATTTATATTCTTTTATTAACATAACTTTTAGATGGGTGATTTTATGTTTAATCTTCGATTCAACCGAGTCCAAAGCTCCAATATTTTTAATAAAAAAGAGCATTTGCATAAGTATAGATACGGTAAATAGCATTTCAATGCCAGTGTAACTAATTTTAGCTATGGGATTTTAAAATACGTTTTATTCAATGTTATTTGAATGGCCACACAAATTGAGTTAAAATACAAATTATAAATGCTGATAAGTTCGATTGTAAATGGCTCAACTAACCGCAGATCGAGGTCAAAGTTCGATCGCAGTTATCACTAAAATATTATTGTGTTTGTTTCATGTGACAATTCACTTTATATGTGTTTCGCTGCTAATCCTGCGTTAAAATTGATAAAAAATGAACCCTGCCAGCTTGATGCATGGTTTAACTTTTTAATCCTGGGCGAAGTGCGAAGTAGCGTGACGGATGTGGCACAGTTTGTTGTACAAGTAGAATATTTTCTTCGCTGACAAAGGCGATATTGTCACGATAAACGCCGACACTCACCCGACGCGATCCGCCAACGCGACGAGAATTTTACGATTTTAATTTCACGAAGTGCATGGCGAGCAGGGCCGAAACTGCCGAAACTGGAACAGTAATTGGGGGGTGCTTATTCGTATATTCATGCAGTTCTGCCCAACAATTACCTGAACTAGCTAGACCTAAGCTTAATATATTATGGCTACGCAAGGGTTTATTTTGCTCAGGATATGAATGCATATTAACATAATTGTAAAAATAGGAGATATCACCTTCCATGCGTGGATGAGTATTTGATTTTTGCCACAAGAACATATGAGTAAATATAATTTTTGGCTTTTCGCAAATATCAAAGACTTTTCCTTCCAAGCTAGACAGTTTCGGTGAATAATTAATGCAGTAATCTTAGTGTCAATCATTTTGGCCATCTGTCGTAAACATGTAAATCTCCTCTGCAGGCCGTCTTCGGGCAAATATGGCGGGCGGTGATATTTGGCGGGTAAAAGTTCGCGTTTCTTTATAGCCCGAGCGAAGCTAAATATAGGTGCTTTAGGCAACTGCAAGCTCTTATGTCAATCAATTGTGTTTTATATTTCTCGCGGTCGAGCGTTTTAGCAATACGTCGAGAAGGCTTAATTCGATTAAAATAGTACTAGAAATACATGCATGCAGCAACCCCTCGCCTCGGTTGAACAGAATTAGTTAAGCATGGGGATGATAACATCATTGTTAGAAAATTTATGTGGGTTGGGGGTTTTGGAGGGTACATCATGGTATAGTGAGAAAAAGAAATTGAGAAAAGTATGGGGATGTTTTTCTGCACGTGGAAACACTGTAGTCATAGCAACTCGCAACGGCCGTACATTTTTAAAGAATCAAAGTTTACCCTCATAATTTTGGCAGAAATACGACAAGATTCCTACCTTTTTCTGGAAGTTAAGTCACTCATCTATAGTCAGTGTTATGGTAAATTATTTTAATTATTAATTACCATGAAATATAACATCAGACGTCTCATACAACTTCCGAAGTTTTATGTTACGCTTCGACTGGTTTTTGCACGGAAATGTTTTGATTTTCTTTTGTCATTATGAAAAAGGAGTTTATAGTCCGTACGTTGTGTCCCAAAAATGTAACAGGAAAACAAGTTTCATTAAGCATGTTTTAGAACTGAGTAATTTTTACAAAACTTACCATTTTTTACCACGCTGAATCCGAATCCGAAGAGTTCCCAAGTTGTAGACCCGCAGTTTTTTTGTATTTTGCAGTTTTAATAGTCACTCTTCATAAAAATCATAAATAACATGCCGCCATCTTTAATTTATTCCGTGCCTATTCACAAAATTCCATTCGTTACACTTCCTTAAATTATGCTCCAGTCCAACAATTTTATGACCGAGTAAAACTTTTAAATGATGGAATCTAATCTCGTGGACCTCAATAATAGAACTGGATGGTTATTTGTTCCAACAGGGGCAGAGAATCGTTCGAATGGGGATGTAAACGCGTTTTACCAATCGCTTTCATGGTCACTATCGCTTGAGAAACTGCTGCACTCAAACACGTCATTATCAGAATCATCTGTATCCTCGCTGTTTGTTTTAGCGTTCTTGCAGTCGCTACATTTGCACGCATCGGTACACTTTAAGCCAGATTTGTGGCACGAACATCGATTGTTTTCACATCCCTTAGTACATTTACAGTTTACCAACATAAGAATAGAGTCTGGAGCTGGAGGAAGATTCATCCAACTCACACAGACCTTTCCACTCTCGTCAATATTCCAAACATGCTCAGTGAAATTTGGAAGGTTAAGAATGCGTTGTGTAGCATTTCTCCAGATACAACACTGATAAACGGCGCGATAAATGTGTAGTAAACGCGAATCTTTGTTAGGTGGCAGCATCTCTTCCTCGTATTTTCCAGCTTTGAACGCAAGGTACCGGACTAGGTTTACATCATACTGGTTTTCATACCCGTAAAGGTGGCACACGTAATTAGATAGCTGAAGTATCAGATCATCTGATGGCGATACGGATACCCCCAAATTTGCGAAACAGGATAAATGAGCGTCTTTGCTTCTTGCTACTTTCAGAGCAGTGGCTTTTCCTTTCCCATAAAATGAACTTGTAGTGTCACAACCTTAAATTTCGAGGTGGACATTACGATTAACAGAATAAAGGGAACTGAATAGAATGTTGTTGACTGTAGAAGCTCTAGAGTGCTTTCGTGTCTTCCAGTTTGACTAGGCCAGTTCCTTGCACTCTGGGTTAAGACGTATAGTGTACTGCACCAACAAAGGCAAGGCTATTACTAAATATCGGTGGAATATAAGTGTGCAACTGATTCAGCTAATAAAATATAGTTTTTATTGTATTTTTATATTATATTATATTTTATCAAATATACCTGTGAATTTGTGAAATCCAATAAATGCGGAAAATCCAAGCGCACCTACGTGTGGCTTCACCTTTTCAAGGGAAATGATTCTTCTTTTGTTTTGATTTCCTGTCTCAAAGAATATCTGTGCATTGATATCGGAAGTACCATTCAAAGCAATGAAAAACACATCCGTATCGGGACTTTTGATGATGACATTCGGGTACAATAGTGATGCGTTTTTGGCATGGCATACCTAAAGAAAAGTTAAATGTTTGTTTTACCCTCGATAAATAAAGTCGGTACGTACCATTCTTGAGTCTGCTTCTTCATGATCACATGTTAGTTCTTCGATGTTAGAGCAGATCATTACATTAGTCGAATCTGTTAATTTGTGGCATTCTTTTTCGTGTGTCATGAAAACCTCGACACCATTTAGCAGTTCAGGATTTGCTGTTCTCCAAGTTGCGAAAATAAAATTCATCAACTCTTCTTTGTTTTTTCCATTGGATAAAAACTTTTTCCACTGACGTGGAATACGCTGTTGTTCACCGTAAATCTTCATCAAGAATGATCCACCTTCACTACGTTTCTCCCTTTCAAGGTTTTTGATGCTGTGTGTTGGATACCGGTCACCAACGAAATCAACTCTTTTCGATCCAGACAATGTTGCCATCTTTATAATTTTCATTAAAACACTATGCGCCAGCTCGCCGAACGTGCTTGAAGTTATTTTCACTGTCTGAAGTATGGCCATTGCATCAAGGATCAGAGCACTTTCACCTTCTACGCTTTCTATGAACGCATTTTGTGTTTCACTTTCAATTATGTTGACAAACTTCGATTTAGCGGTCTTCACAAGGTTCCCTTCCGCTGTTGCCAAAGGTAATGGGAACGGCCTCAACGAATACTGCAGAACATCTTTCATATCCAGATCTCGACTTCTTGCTATGAGGATCATCTTAGCAAACAGATTCTTTGAATTCTTCAACGCTACAATCTCACCTTTCTTTGTCTTACTTGTAACATTTTTGTTCATGGAAGAGAATGTTCGTAAGTTCATCTTCTTAATTGGTGTGTAGATGTCAGGCTTCTCCGAAAGGATATTTGTCTCAATATAGCTTACTGCTGCAGCTTCACCTCTTTCGTACATGTTCTTCATGTCAGATTCAACATCATCAGAAGCGACAGATCTATTACACAGATGCACAAGAGATTAATACTCGTTATCGAAAGGGTTTATCGTTGTATTGACTAACTCCATAACGTCTGCGACAGCATTTGCAGCATACTTTATTCTAGTTTTATCCAAGTCTTTCAGTCCCCTGGAAAAGATTGTGAATACGACGATTGTAACCAGATTTTACAGTTCACAATAGAGTTTTCATGATTCATTTAAAAGCTGGCTATGATAAAATTAAAAAATCAAAAGATACTTTAATTTTAACAAATACCTTTCTACTTCTGACATATTTGCCATGTCTTGACACTTTCTCGAGATTGCACTTCTTTCACTCTGCCCCAAAATCCAGCGGTGAACTGCTCCTCTATTCAAAGTAAAACCAACTAAGCCACCTTTCATCTTGGAATCCCTGTTTAAGGTTTGTTCGATTGTCTGATCGCACGGAACGCTGGAGAATTGACGGTCTTTCTGTCTTTGGACAGTCCAGTTATCTTCAATATTTTCAGCAACATCTGTAAGAAGGTTATAACAATGCAGGTAGATTTTTTTTAAATATAATTATAATTTGTGCATTACCCCAGCTTTCTGGTAAAGATTCGTTCACTCTTGATTCATTCTCTGTCAATGCAATAAATTTATAATAAGAACTTTGACGTCATTCAAAAACTTACAGGGATGAGTGCTTTCGAGTAAAGACATTTCCAGCCAGTAGCAGGGCCCATATCGGGAATAGTTTACTCGATCGGTTGCAAAAAACCATGGGATTATTGACCTCAGAACTGAAAGATGTAACTGCCAGTTGGACGTTCTTGTTGCTCGAATGAACAGTAACAACAACTGCACCATGTCGATGTAAGTAGACCAAAACAAAAAGGTAGGGTTTTCTTCACTACGCTTCTTTACGAAAAAATCGAACGCCTTTTTCCAAGCCATGAAACGATCGTCAGTCAAGCAGAATTCAGGCAGGGTTTCGTTAGAACGGCTGAGCAATTCAACACTGAAAGAACTCAGCTCCTCGACTTCGTTGTCTGATAGAGACTCGTAAAATGCCAAAAACGAAGCCGTTGCATTGCCTCGAATACCACTTTATGCGCTCTGACACAACGGTTGTAATGCTTATCTGTAAGAACCCCATTTACAGAGCCAGATGCAACTAATTCGGATTCTATCAGTATATCCTAAAATATGAAATAGCACATGGAATTAAACATGGGATTAGAAATGAAATTACCATAACTGCAGCGAACATTCACAATGTATTACCTTTAGCCCAGCATCCCTGAAAATCTTTCCAATTCCACTGCAGTACGACATAATTGTATGAAATTCTCCAAGTCGAACGACAATCCGATTTGTAAATTCTTCTTCTTTCCATCTTATCATTTGGGCTTTTGCATAGATGGCTTCATCAAATACAAGAACGATTTCAGGAAGCTGGAGGCGTTGGCTAATGGAAATACTCTGTTTCAGCATCTCGTTGACCGTTGCCAAATCTGTGGCTGGGCTATCGATCACCGGAAGATAACCGATGTTGGATACATCAGGAACATTTTCAACCAACTGACTATTAAATCCTGTCCATCCCGGTATGATATCTCCAATATCAAACGAGCATATTCGGCACACTATGTAAGCAAAGTCGAGATTTATCCCAGGTAGTTGGAGTTTATGATTGTTGTGAATGTCTAAATCAAGTTCAGAGCTATCTCGACATAGTGATGGTACGCCTTTCTTTGTGCTGATGTATGGTTGAATATAATGATCAGGAATTTTCAAAGTACGTAACTTCTTACTCACGATCACTTTACGGTTATTAGCAGGCTCTCCTCGTTGAATTAAGATTCCGTTTGTAACATGGGTGGTACCTTTACCGGTAAGAGTTTCTTCATTGAAATCGTTATTATCCCAAACAATCGTGGTAAAGACTCCAACATTGGTATTCCTCGGAATAATGATCAGATGCATTACTAATTGAAGCGAGTGCCGAGTCATGTTTGCACACAGTAGACGATGAAACTGAGTGGCCAAGTCCATGTAAAATGTTGATGAGCTTCGCTGATCCAGAAATTTGGCGTACAGTAATACCGAGAGCCAGTGATTTTTGCGTCTGCTTCTTCCCTTTTGCTTCAGCATAAACAAGATCTTGACATATTGAAACGATTTTGCAAATTTGACTGCGACACATTACCACTCTTTCATCAAATATTGGTTCGTTTGAATATCCCAGTGTCCACGCGATAAAGTTGAACAGCTTGATAGGGATTGATTCTATTGCACGTTCTAGGGTCAGGTCATTTGAGTCAGGGGGCCATTGGTCTACGCCCTTACTCTCCTTCAGCATCTTTCTAACTTCCATTGCTACGTAAAAAAATTGGTGTGGCTCGATATCAAGGACATTTCGGTTTGAACTTTCTCCTATTCCGTTTTCAGGTTCTTCCTCATCGTCCTCCTCTTCGCTATCACTTCGATCCACTTTCAGCTCGTCATCTGCAACCTCTCCAGGTACATAGTCGTCAGAGTACACAAGCGTTCCTTTTGTCATTGTCTTAGACGCATGGAAGACTATCTGGGGGTACCGTGATAAGATCCTCTTCTTTAGACGCGCGCCTTGGTATGGGACATCACTACCGTCAACTTCTTTAATAATGCCAATGAATTTCCTGAGAAGATAACTCAGAAGCAATATTTCTTTTTTGTGGATTATTCTTTTCTCCATGATGTTTAAACAGAAAATCTCAAATGCTTTGTCATAAACCGTGGGTTCGATAACTGGCGGTTTTGCATTGGTCATGTTTGACAAGCTTTTCGTGTACTTCTGGTAGCATTTTTTATGATATCTTGCTTCAATTGCAACGCAATCTTTTCCTCTGATATGTACGAGAACACTTTCATCATTTCTCATTTCAGCAGCCTTGAGTAGTATCCCAGCAGTTACAGTTTGTGCAAGAGATAGATCTTGTTTTACGCGTTTTTTCGAAGCCTGCAATAGAAAAATTAAAGTGGGTAAAGCCACGTTACAGCCTTTTCAATATTTTTATAAAACATTCTTGCTCCACCAAGCACCTATCATCTTAATGAATTCTTAAAATTCGTACCGTATTAGTTACATATATTGGTCCAGACTCTTTACAAATCAAACAGCATTTTGGAAGAACATTAGACGACGTCGACGTTGCCCCTTTCGCACACTTCAGACCAAAGGATTGCCTAGTTGTACGCTGCACTTTTTCAACTGGATCTTCATGTTCATCCATATTAGTACTACAGCTTCTTGAAGTTACAGAACTTGCAGCTATTTTCCGGGCTCTTTCTAGTTTAGTGATGTCCGTGAAACTTCGATAACATGTCAGATGATACGACATAACACCAGATAGCTCATGGACATCTTTTATACCATCAGATATATATTCAAAAGACCTCTCGGCAATGTTCCTGCACGTATTGTATTTTTCATGCCTAGGAAGTTCAAGCGACACCGCGGAAATTGGTATAGGCTTAGCCGCAATTCTCGATACTTAGACTTCAAACTTGGTGAGGAAAAAGATTTATAAATATTCAAGAAAATATGTCTTGCACAAAAGATTTGAAGCTTGCTCACGGTAAAAACGAATCGTCTGAATTAATAACCTTGTGTATACTTTAAGCCTCAAAATGGCCATTTCACAGCGGTCAGATGTGTATGATGAGCTGTCAAAAGATTGCAGAATGCGTATTCAGAAGAAAAATTGAACTTTTTTAAGATATTCAAAAGGTTTCTCTTTGATAGGGCGATACAGAAATGCACAATTGTGAACCAGCGATTAGATTTTCGGGTTGAAACGTCTTAAACACCAATTTCTGCGGTGTCAGTTCAAGCCATTCTCCTCTTCGATTAACTATTGTTTTCAATGTTTCATTTGACAATTGTTTTTGAGGACCAAGTTTGCCTTCAAAGTGAACAATGCAGGGAGATGATCCCGCATCAACTGCCATTTTGTTAATTTACATTTAAAACTTTTAAAACTACCAAATTATCTAATTTTTTGTGTTTTGAAAGCTGTTTTTGACTTTTGTTAAAAAAGAATCTTGGGGTGGGTCATCCAGTTCTATTATTGAGGTCCACGAGATTAGATTCCATCATTTAAAAGTTTTACTCGGTCTTAAATTGTTGGACTGGAGCATAATTTAAGGAAGTGTAACGAATGGAATTTTGTGAATAGGCACGGAATAAATTAAAGATGGCGGCATGTTATTTATAAAGAGTGACTATTAAAACTGCAAAATACAAAAGAACTGCGGGTCTACAACTTGGGAACTCTTCGGATTCGGACTCAGCGTGGTAAAAAATAGTAAGTTTTGTAAAATTTACTCAGTTCTAAAACATGCTTAATGAAGCTGAACGATATCGTGCCACAACATGCAGACTATTAATGCATGCTAATTTTATCTTTGTAAATAACACAACTTTAACATAGTCACACTAAATAGGATGTATCATATTACACTATATGTAAGTAAACAAAAATTAATAACCACTGTCATCATTTATCACCTGAAGAGCTAAGAGAGCGAAAACGTTTGTGAATAAAGTGATATTAAAAAACCCGTGGATATTCATCCGACACCGGAACTCCCTGTCTGATAGCTATTCATCCGACATTCATGTAGCGCATGCGCAAAAAGGAAAATATCGACTTTAATATTTTTGAGTGTTTTTTGTCGTACGGGGATTGATGGAATGGTTATTCTTGCGACATCGTGTCGGACACGTTCAACAAAGCACTATTTTTTCGACAAATTTCGTAATAGAAAAGAAACACGCTATTTCATTGAATATCACCAAGAGTTTTCTTCAGAGTTTTCAACCAGAAGTTGGAAACTCATTGGAGTTTCAAAAATCGTATCTTCTTATGCATTCATCTTGTTGAGTTCCGTATAAGTTTTCACATTTTTATTAAATCTGTTGCATGCATTTTATTTCCCAAATAAACAACATTTAATGTTTTATATTAATTTAGTGATGGATAAGTATAGATAAGATAGTAAGTTATCAACCAGGGTCAGTTTGCTTTGGGGGGGTGGGGCATGCTTCCCTAGGTAGCAAACCCTGAAATGTGTTTTCTAGCATTTTGGAGGTAGATTACACAGAATTCCGAAAATTTTAGAGTATGTAAAACAAAAAAAATAATATTTAGTGGCTGCATTAATGTTACTCATTTTCTTGTTTCTCATTTTGTCACCAACAAATCTTCAATTGCCTTGCATAATTATAAAAATTAGGCTATTGGGCAGTAAATCAGTCACAGACTGTAATTATTTGCTTTAGGCAACTAACCTCTGTTGAGGTACAGCCACTGTGTCTATTTTGAATAAGGCATCAATTTTTTACTTTCCTTGTATTAAACTCTGGTCAGATTTGGAGCCATAATTGGAGGAATACATGAAAAGGCAAAATTTAGGGTGTTCATTTGAAAGTTTTACAGTCATTAAAATCTTTTAATTAATATACTTTTAATAAGTGATATGACTGACAAATAACTACAACAATAACAATACATTGAGTATTATTTTGATATGTATTCTTTATACTATAAAGTCAACTTTCAGCACAGCATTTCCTGCAAAACCAATGTTTTGCCTTAGGAGCTTTCTTTAATGCCACACATTCAAAGTGAAACCAGTTCAAACAACTGTCACATGACACACAACTTTCCTCAACATCACTCTTACAAACTTCACAAAGCCAAGTTGGATCCTTTCTCACTTGATCAAGTACCTGGCTTACCAATAACCAGGCATCTTTGTTGAAATACGGTCTAAGCCTCAGCACATTCACATTTTCATCAATTAAGGCAGGGTGCACTTTTTCCGGTCGGACTTCCACAGCGGTCTCATCAATAATATCACCATGGAGGGCTGAGGTAACATCATTTTTCGACAGCAGCCAAGACAACATGACTACATAAAAATGGTTATTTCATTAAAAACAGCTGGGTACATGTTTGCATCACTAAAAGTGCCTGCATCACTAAAATTGCCTGGTGTTTGTCAACCTTTGTTATTTGTTTGCATAAACCTTGCAAGGGCTGATTAACATTACCTCATGTAAAAGTGGCAAGTCGATATTATATTTTTTTTGAAGGGGGGGGGAAGAAGTTAGTGCAGTCAGGGAGGCCACCAGTCATAGTTCAACCAAAAATTGACAGTATGTTTGTATCCAACTCTCACTTTTATCCTTAACTGTAGCTGGCTTTTTCATGAAAGGTGTTGGCCTACTCTTTCCAGACTTTTCGTTTGCCTTAAACCTCTTTCTTGGTATCCCAATCACTGTTAGGTCAGCTCCTTTTGGACGGCCACGTTTAGGCATAACAGGAGGGATTTTGATCTTGCTATCCCGCTCAGTTTGTGGATTGCTCACTTCAATTTCACCTGTTATAACGTCTGAAAAATGAAAATAATGCTGCAATACTTGCCAGTGTGTTATGAATATTGAACTTATAAAGCAGTTATAATGGAGACACATGGCTAAATTTGTTTTTTACCAATTCTAGCATGACCCTGTGTTTTTCCAATATTTGAAGGTATCACTCCAGATGTTGCATCACTCATTTCCGCCTCATCTGTTATGGTTTGCTGGTTTTCTAAAGAAGTACCAGTAACATCATAAGAACCGAAAAATTGAAATATCGCCCATTGAGTGTTTTAAAATAGCCACTGGGAACATTATTATAGTTACCCTGTCTTTCAGGTGTTTTTAACTGCATCACTCCAGCGGTCTTGTCATTTTGGGCAAACACCCGACTCTCTAAATGTATTTATAGATATAATGGAGGATTAGTTAAAAATGGGAGAAGGATTGGGGGTGGGTGGGGCACTGACATGCAGTTAGAGCAATTCGTTAAGTACCATGTTTGAGCATGTTAACTTGTTTTTCACTAAACATCTATTAAAATAACATACCCTCACTGTCATCATGTGAAACCTTTTGAACAACAACTTCATCACCATTTCTCCAATACATCAAAATCTTCTCCAAGACAGCAGCCTTTTCATGGAATTCCCGCATAGGAAACTCTGACACACATGATGCCAAAGTTTGACACGTTGCAAAAGCTTTCCTGTACTTTTCATGTTGTGACAAGATCCGCTTTTTTGTATGTTGTTCAATACATAATGGAGCAGCTTCATCTGGAGTTGAGCAAAACTTCTTTCCATCGCAACTTTTGAGGACATAGTGTTTTGACTTATAGTAACTTATTGTCCACCTTGTAGCACAAATAGAAATGTCAAAAGCATCTTTCTCCAAATTTCTACGAACAGCAAAGATATGTCGGCAAGGAAGCATCATTGCTGTAAAGAACATGCACTCACAGTTACAGTCGGACACTGTTAGTTTGCCAGATGATGCATCAACTTCAAATTCAGTGGCAGCTTCAGAATCCTTTCTGCGAATGCTTTTAACTTTGGCGGCTAACTCTAGCTGTTGCATCACAAATCCAAATGCATAAGGGGTTAAGACTTTCATATATTTGGCTTCTGCTGTACCTTCAGCATACAGGGAAACAGGTCGTTTTTGCAATAATGTAATTGCCTTATGGTCACGTAGAGTCCTAATGGATTGAAACACGACCAGAAGTTCTTCATAAAACTGGCCAAGGCTCATATTTCTAGAGCACACAGTCTTGATCTTTTGATTCAAGGATTCTAATCTAAAAATTTGTTCAAGGATAGAACTCTTTAGTCTTATCTCTCACAAATAAGCAAATAGTGCTGTGGTGAAATATTATGCAATCTATCTTTGCGATCACTTCAATTACTGTATAAGTTCAGCCAGAATGTATTCAGTTCAGTTGAGACCTTTTATTTCAAAGGAAAGTGATCACGAAATTAGATTTTCCCTTTTTTTAATCGAGTAGAGTTTCTAAAGATATATCCTTTCTAAAGATTTCTATTCGCATACATACCTGTTGTTAGTTCGGTTCAGGAATGTCAAGTTAGCAGACTTTAGACCCTCAACCCATTCATGGTGTTCTTTGTCCCAATTCTTCCTGAAGTATTCCAAGACACTTGGGACTTTTGTTCTCTCTAGATCTTTGCACAAATTCTGATACTCATTCTCACTATTTGCATATGTCATCTTCTGGAATATTTCCAGACACAGGTTTCGTTGTTCTGCTGTGATCCCCATTTTATCACATGTTACCTCCCTCCTGAAAGTCCTCTGGGTATGGAAAAGACATATAGCCAAGTGAACACAAGGAAACTCTTCTTTTAATACTTGACGTTCAACAAAGTCTTTGTCAGTCATGACTGTTTTTGTCCCTGTCCATGAAGGATTGTGATCTTTAAAGATCTGCACCATTTTTTGAATGGTTGGTTTCTCTTCACTGGATACAATGAATGTGCAGAAAATCTCACTTTCGCCATTGCCATCTTCTCCAAGCATTACATACAACGGCATTTTTAGCTCATTCAGTTTGTAAGTAGCATCAATGAAAACAATTTCAGGGAATGAATCATATGCAGCCTTCATTGGTTTATCCTGATAGTATAAACCCAGCAGGTTATTCTCGTCATCGACAACAACTTTGGCAGTAGCACCTAAGGTACAATTATTTTTTAATTATGATTATATGATTATTTATCCTGCCTACAACTCAAAAACAATATCAGCTAAACATGATTTGGTGGCGAACTGCAATTGATCCATCTAATATTATGGATGAGGGGAAAATGGGAAATTCTACTGATATTAAACAAGTGTACTAGTAACATGTTTAAATAGGAAGCTATACCTCAGTTCTTTTCCCATATATAACCCTTCTGTTGCAAAGAACTAACCTTCATTTTCGCTAAGTTTTTTTACCAGCTGTTCAATGTCATTTCGATTACACTTGCTGGCTGAAATTTTTGCCCTCATGTTGGAAATGTCACGACCTGTTACCACCTTTCCACTTATCTTCTGCAAATGACTCTGTAAAATCTTTTTGTTGCATTTCATTTTTAACAATTTATTTGTCTCATTAACTGTTTCCTCATTTAGCCTCCTTTGCTTTGGAAAGTGTTTAAATGATACCTAAAAAATAGAGATCTTAGTCATGTAAGGTTAGTAAGCTTCATAGTAACGCATTTTGTTGAGTGAACAAAAACTTTTATGACCCCCCTTCAACTAGCCATCTTCAAACTCTGGTGACCCCCCCAAAAAGCAAACAGCAAACTTCTTTTGCCTCCCCCTCCTAATGAACTAGCTGCCTCCCAACCATAAATAATGAACACTCCCTTATAGCCATAGGGGTGCACATGTATGACAAGGCGTTGGACTGTGATCTTTGCCGTCCTCTTCGTTTTAATTGTTTTGTATTATGTTTTTTTCCTGTAACTGAGCCTTAAATATAGCTTGGAAAAGTCTGTTTACAGGTCCGTAAATAATCGCCACTTCGAATATACTTAGTAGCTCAATAACACCACACAACATACCTCATCACACTCATGATTGTGAGTTTCATTCAAAACAACCACCTCCAAAAAATTGCCATCTTTGCTAACTCGAAGCTTCACTTGCATGGGGCAGCCCTTTCTAAATGTGCTTTAGACAACAGAGAAAATTCAAAGTATTCAGTACACAAAACAACATTTCTAAACAGGTTTACTTATGTATAAAGAAAGAAAAAACTAACCTTTGGTTCGGCCTTGCTCCTTTCGATTTGGACTTAAATGTTCTACTACCACCAGCAACACAAGTGTAGTTCAGATAGAAGTATTTCAACTCGGGTTTAAAAACCTTCTCTGGGGTTCGTTTTAGCGCTGAAACAATTGACCTTGAATCGTTGACATACAAGTTAACGTAATTCGTTTCTTCATAGCGAGCGATTGCAACCTTAACCTCCTCAAAAGACGAGAACTTTTGGCCTACTTTCAACCCAATGTCTTTATCCGCCATTTTTACATTTGATGCGTGCCCCCGTGTTCGATGAATTATCGCACGTGTAATTAAACTGCGCAGAACACGAATGCGCATCATGTCGGATGAATAGCTATCAGACAGGGAGTTCCGGTGTCGGATGAATATCCACGGGATATTAAAAAATACAAAGCAGTGGTTATGTTCGAATAATATCTCTCTAGTTGACAAGCAATTTTTATATATATATAACCATATATATATATATATATATAGTCGTTATCATTAAGGTTGTCCATGTCAATATATATACAAATATATTAATATCAATCACGTGACCGTTAAACATGGCTTATTTTGTTCACTTACCTCTTGTTTCTTTATTATTATCAATATTGTTCACCTTAGCATGACATTTGAAAAATTTTCAAGATAAATTTTCAACGATTCCCCATAAAATTAACGTATGCAGTACAATAACGTGATCGATATTTACGTATTTATATATATTTCCAGGTGACAACCTTCATAATAAAGACTATATATATATATATATATATATATATATATATATATATATATATATATATATATACATATAAATATATATATATATATATATATATATATATATATATATATATATAATTTGTTCATATATATACATATATATATATATATATATATTTATTTATTTATTAAAAGACTAGCTTAGCTACTCTGAGTTTCACGCTATAAAGCGATCGTCAGGCTAATGACAGGTCTAGTTGCTATTCTCTATATTTACATCGTGATATAAGGTATCGGGTTACGTGTCTACATCGAGTGAAAAGTTCAGAGCGTTTGTTCAGCAGAGATTTAGTTTTGCGTTTCATAATGTATAGCTTCTCTTCAAGGCAGAGGTTACATCTTCTTGAGCCGGCTTTGTAGGCTGGGACGGTTTTCAGGAGGGACCATGTTATAGAGAATGCTTTCTTAGCTTCCTTCAGCTTCCATATGTATTTTGACAGCTCCGTCTCCTTCGCGTATTTCTTGTTCGCGAAAGATTTTGCGTGGTTTCGGTAGCGCGTTTTCAAATCGTCCGCAGTGACTCCGATGTACCTCGCTGGTGGATCGTTGTTGCACGTGAACACTTCGGCTTGATACACAACGTTTGATGTGAGGCATTTACCTTGAGCTGGGCATTTTTCCAGACGTCTACAGTTGCATTGTCGTGAGTTGTTTGCGTCGTCTGTGTTTGTGTTTGTCTGTTTTGTGTGTTTACTTAGTATTTTCCTGTTGTGCTTGTTTATGAATGAGTGCATGTTGTCAAGGCAGCCATAGCTAATTCGTACGTTGTGTCGGTTGAAGATTTTGTGGAGTTTATTGGAAGGTGGGAAGTGTTTGTCTAGCAGTTGTAGGAATTGTTGTCCGGTGTTCGTTTTTACGCTCTTCGAGTAAGGGGGATTGTACCAGATTGTATTGCGTTGCCGTTTCCGTCTTTGCGTTGTGTTGCAATTGTTGATGTTGACATTGTTAGTTGGTTGCTCGTACGTGAGTGTTGCGTCGTAGTTGCTTTGTCTCAGTGCGTTGTTGTACAGTTGAGATGCAGCGTCAAAAGTTGTTTTGTCGCATGATAGTTTGTTAATTCGTTTGTTGATGCATGATGGAAGTTGTCGTGTGATGGCGGGTGGGTGATTGGAAAGGCGGTTGATGTATAGTGGATCGTCGTTTGGTTTTCTATAGGGTTTGTATGTTCCGTCAGTCAAGTCAAGTGTGACGTCATGGAAATTTACCCGCTTCAAGTTAGCCGTTGCGGTGATTTTCAGCCCGAGGTTCTTGAAAGTTTCGGTCAACTGTTTCCTAGCTTTGTCGCCTAATCTGCATGCCTGACGTAGTACGTATTGCGGCGAGGCCGTCATCGCGGTACAGTCCGATGTTCTTCAGTTGCCCTTTCAGTTTACTCAGGATGAATAAACCGACGAGTTCGCAGATTTCGGCCCCATCAAAACTGCCCATCGTTACATCGAAAGCATCTGCGGTGTTTGATTTTGTCCACGTTTGGTTGTTGTTGAATAACAGCGATTGTCTGGCGTGCTTGATTACTTTGATGTCCTGATCACTTATTTCGGAAAACTGTTTGGCCCATTCGATTGCCTCGTCGAGTAGTTGCTCAGTGATTGATGGGTAGAATTCGCATATGTCAAAGCTCAGGAAAGTGTGTTTGTCCTTGTTGTTGATGTCCTTGAACCACGCGATCGTATCATCGGTGTTGCGCCATTGGTTGCTGTTCGTCTGCTCGCGGATGTTGTTGTTAATATTGTCGAGGATCGTCTTACTAACCTTGCCAAGATTGCTCTTGGCAGGATTAATAAGACGGCATTGCGGGTTATATTCGAAGTTCTCTTTATGGTCCTTAAGTGAGATAAACGCTGGTGTTTGGGCCATTGGTTCAATGCAGTTGTCGATTTCGAGGTGGGAGGCAATGGTTTTCAGTTCGTTGTGAATGTCCTTCGCGGTGTTGCCGTTGGCTACCTTGTATGTCTTGGTCACATTTTCGGTTTTAAAACGCGCTACCGAAACCACGCAAAATCTTTCGCGAACAAGAAATACGCGAAGGAGACGGAGCTGTCAAAATACATATGGAAGCTGAAGGAAGCTAAGAAAGCATTCTCTATAACATGGTCCCTCCTGAAAACCGTCCCAGCCTACAAAGCCGGCTCAAGAAGATGTAACTTCTGCCTTGAAGAGAAGCTATACATTATGAAACGCAAAACTAAATCTCTGCTGAACAAACGCTCTGAACTTTTCACTCGATGTAGACACGTAACCCGATACCTTATATCACGATGTAAATATAGAGAATAGCAACTAGACCTGTCATTAGCCTGACGATCGCTTTATAGCGTGAAACTCAGAGTAGCTAAGCTAGTCTTTCAATAAATAAATATATTTTCGCTCTGCCAGTAATGGTATTGAGCGCTCTTCAACCATTGTCAAGTTCTGTGAACTCTTTGTTACAGTCAATTCTTTGGATATTATCGCTTCTTATAATAGTCGAGCGCTCTACTTGGATTGGTTTTTATACAGAAGACACGCAACAGATCCGGTTTGACTATTCTCTTAAAAACATCGGCTTACCCTCACACGATGGATACATACGAGACCTTATTAACAAAACGGAATCCGCCATCCAAAGAATGCGTTGGAAAGCGCATTTCTTTCTACACAACGACGAAGAACAACAAATGAGCAGAAAACAATCTTACGGCCTGAAATCGAAACGAGCACCACCACAAGTTCCTGAGATGAAACAATTTGAAGATGATGTGGCGAAAATGTTAGAGAATGTCAAGTTCCGCAGATACAGCGATGATTTCATCAGGAAGCTAGAAGAAGACAAACGAAGAATCCGTACATCTCCCAATGTTTTCATCCCAGCCGACAAGACACGCAACATGTATGAGATGAGCGCGGCCGACTACACCAAAATACTAACCGAAAATGTGACCAAGACATACAAGGTAGCCAACGGCAACACCGCGAAGGACATTCACAACGAACTGAAAACCATTGCCTCCCACCTCGAAATCGACAACCGCATTGAACCAATGGCCCAAACACCAGCGTTTATCTCACTTAAGGACCATAAAGAGAACTTCGAATATAACCCGCAATGCCGTCTTATTAATCCTGCCAAGAGCAATCTTGGCAAGGTTAGTAAGACGATCCTCGACAATATTAACAACAACATCCGCGAGCAGACGAACAGCAACCAATGGCGCAACACCGATGATACGATCGCGTGGTTCAAGGACATCAACAACAAGGACAAACACACTTTCCTGAGCTTTGACATATGCGAATTCTACCCATCAATCACTGAGCAACTACTCGACGAGGCAATCGAATGGGCCAAACAGTTTCCGAAATAAGTGATCAGGACATCAAAGTAATCAAGCACGCCAGACAATCGCTGTTATTCAACAACAACCAGACGTGGACAAAATCAAACACCGCAGATGCTTTCGATGTAACGATGGGCAGTTTTGATGGGGCCGAAATCTGCGAACTCGTCGGTTTATTCATCCTGAGTAAACTGAAAGGGCAACTGAAGAACATCGGACTGTACCGCGATGACGGCCTCGCCGCAATACGTACTACGTCAGGCATGCAGATTAGGCGACAAAGCTAGGAAACAGTTGACCGAAACTTTCAAGAACCTCGGGCTGAAAATCACCGCAACGGCTAACTTGAAGCGGGTAAATTTCCTTGACGTCACACTTGACTTGACTGACGGAACATACAAACCCTATAGAAAACCAAACGACGATCCACTATACATCAACCGCCTTTCCAATCACCCACCCGCCATCACACGACAACTTCCATCATGCATCAACAAACGAATTAACAAACTATCATGCGACAAAATAACTTTTGACGCTGCATCTCAACTGTACAACAACGCACTGAGACAAAGCAACTACGACGCAACACTCACGTACGAGCAACCAACTAACAATGTCAACATCAACAATTGCAACACAACGCAAAGACGGAAACGGCAACGCAATACAATCTGGTACAATCCCCCTTACTCGAAGAGCGTAAAAACGAACACCGGACAACAATTCCTACAACTGCTAGACAAACACTTCCCACCTTCCAATAAACTCCACAAAATCTTCAACCGACACAACGTACGAATTAGCTATGGCTGCCTTGACAACATGCACTCATTCATAAACAAGCACAACAGGAAAATACTAAGTAAACACACAAAACAGACAAACACAAACACAGACGACGCAAACAACTCACGACAATGCAACTGTAGACGTCTGGAAAAATGCCCAGCTCAAGGTAAATGCCTCACATGAAACGTTGTGTATCAAGCCGAAGTGTCCACGTGCAACAACGATCCACCAGCGAGGTACATCGGAGTCACTGCGGACGATTTTAAAACGTGCTACCGAAACCACGCAAAATCTTTCGCGAACAAGAAATACGCGAAGGAGACGGAGCTGTCAAAATACATATGGAAGCTGAAGGAAGCTAAGAAAGCATTCTCTATAACATGGTCCCTCCTGAAAACCGTCCCAGCCTACAAAGCCGGCTCAAGAAGATGTAACTTCTGCCTTGAAGAGAAGCTATACATTATGAAACGCAAAACTAAATCTCTGCTGAACAAACGCTCTGAACTTTTCACTCGATGTAGACACGTAACCCGATACCTTATATCACGATGTAAATATAGAGAATAGCAACTAGACCTGTCATTAGCCTGACGATCGCTTTATAGCGTGAAACTCAGAGTAGCTAAGCTAGTCTTTTAATAAATAAATATATTTTCGCTCTGCCAGTAATGGTATTGAGCGCTCTTCAACCATTGTCAAGTTCTGTGAACTCTTTGTTACAGTCAATTCTTTGGATATATATATATATATATATATATATAATATATATAATATATATATATTATATATATATATATATATATATATATATACACCCATTTGCAAAAACGTTGGCCGCAGATAGATATATAGATAGTTACTCGAGATCTAATTAGAATTGCATATGTTGTGTAATATTATAGAAATTCCATGCAAATGTAATCATATGCAATTCTAATTAGACTTCAAGTATCTATCTATCTATCTATCTGCGGCCAACGTTTTTACAAATGGGTGTATATATACATATACATATATATATATATATATATATATATATATATATACAGTAGGAGGCAAAAGTTTGAGTCCAGTGACTGTATTTCTTTGTTTCAGCAGCATATATTAATATTCTACAGAAAACCTTACCGATAAGTGAACTAGAAAAAAGTAAACAAGTAAACAGAAAAATACATGCTGTACAACAACTATGAGATGTTATGATATTCATTTTTACGTATTTTAATGTGCAAACATGCATTTACATGTCATTGCTTAGTTCCCTCTTTTTTGCTCTTGAAATGACCTTTATTCTTGCTCGCATAGATTCCATAGGTTTTTTAATGTCACACGTTCAATACCTTGCCAGCATTCGTTGACCACTTGCCTCAAGTCAGCCTGGCTGGCGGGTCTGTGCCTCGCCCTCTTCCGGTTAAAACGGTTCTACAAGTGCTCCATAGGTTTTAGATCTGGAATATGAGGTGGAAAGCCATGACAACGAGATCACCAGAATGAGTTTGCTTCTAAACGATTTCTGGCACATAGAAGATGTGCATGTGCTTAGGGTGATTATCATGTAGTTAGACGTGCGATCATCTTTGTACCAGATGAAATTCCATGTCCTTGAAGAATTGGATGATACTTTTCTTTAATTAGGATCCTATTATATCTTTCAATATTGCCAAACCGAGCATGACCAAAGCAGCTAAAAGTTTGCTTGAGTAGGATTTAGTTTCTTCGAACCTCTCCAAGGTTAGTTGCATACCACCTTTTTAAATTCTCACTTCTTCTGCGATCTTACGAGGAAAGAATCCTTCAATACTTAATGGAACTATTTGTCCTTGTGCACCATCACTTTGCCCTTTTTCCTACCCATCTTGGGCAGTGTAAAGGAATGAGAACTTTATTTTGTTATAATTTAGATCATTAGGACCAAAACAGTGTGCAATTAATATAGTTTACAGTACTGAAACACTAGCACGCATGTCTTAACTCCAATACGCTGCCAGGATTTAATACTGGAATTCTACAACGACTGGACTCAAACTTTTGCCTCCTACTGTATATATATATATATATATATATATATATATATATATATATATATATATATATATATATATATATATATTTATATATTTGATTTGTAGTAGGATATGACACCGAGAAAAAATTCTACTTGACCACGGCAGGATTTGCCAAAAACCCGTGTTGGCCGTGTAGCTCAGTTGGCATCGGACTAATATACCGAAGGCTGCGGGTTCAAATCCTGCCGTGGTCAGGTAGAATTTTCTGCTTGCAATGGCGGGCTGCCACTCGGTGTCATATCCTACAACAACCTCAGAATGTAAAATAATATATTGAAAAACTCTCGCTCTTGGTTCTCGACACATTTCCCCGTATACATTTTGTAAGAGGTGTATACTATAACACAACGAAATATTAAACCTAGAGTTATCGTCAATGTCTCTTCCCATTCATCTTCCCTTCCTCTACTCATGATCTGCGGCTTTGATATGTTCTTTTCGTAGTTTTGCTCCAGCTAATGCGTCTCGCCGGGGACGTGGTTCGAATTCTACCGCATTTGGGTTCAGAATCGGCACTTCTGTTACAACATCGCTCCTCAGTTGTAACGAAAAAAGCAGCTGCACAGCCCTTTCTAGAGTTCCTTTTGAGGTCTTCAGACATACTTCACGTATCACGTTATCCTTTCCAGAGTAGGTTTCTTCTATGCTTCCTTAAGGCCACGTACCTCGATTTTTGTTCTCGTTCTGTATTTACACAACATCTCCAGATTTAGACTGAAACTTGCTCTTCTTGTGGGTCATTTTGTACCTCTCTCGTAAGACTACCAAATATTCCTTTCTCCATGCGTATCGTTTTCACTGCAAGGCGGGCCAGAACGTCTCTCGCACCGCCGCCATTGTTCCTTACTTACCTTTGCATCCCACGAGAGTTTCGCATCGCACACGTCCCGGAACAAAAATTTTTCTTGTAAGATCAGAGGGGAAACGAACACGTCGGGGACAAAATCTTCGCCAATTTGCGCAAGATACCTCGCTTCGTCGCTGGTGCTTCCTCATTTGGGAATTTTAGTTTCGTGTAGGTTTTTTTTCTCCTATTTTAATTTCTCTTCGAAAGCATTTCTCTCCTTTTTCGCCGTGCAATCGTCCTGCCGTTTCTCCAAGCGTCTCACTTCGTCGTCTGCTATTCCTAAATCAGTCTCTACTTGAGAATTCCACGTAGCAAGATCGATCTCATTCACCTTTTGCTCGATTTTCAACGCTTCTACGCCTCGTCTCAATGTCTCTACCTCGTTTGTTAACGCTTTTAAAGCTCCCAGTTGTCACTTAATCGCAGTATCTTTATTAGAATCAAGAACTGTATGTCTGCATCGGTTCGCTTGCATATCATTTGAAGTTGTGTTAATTTAACGTCGAATGTCGACATGGCATTTTCTTCTGCCATATTTCGCAAGCAATCGCGTATAAAATCACCGAAATGTTGTCGAATATAAGAACAAAATCACTAAATTCCGTCTCAGAGGTGGCACGTTTCGTAAAGTGCCTGTCTATTCTCCGGTATGTACATACGTCTCTACGAAAAAATCACTAAATCTCAACACAATATCGAATGTATATTAAATTCAAAATGTAAAATAATATCTTGAAAAACTCTCGCTGTTGGTTTACGGTTAGCTCATTAATATTAGTAGCATGCGCGGGATGTCCACGATATGTTTGTACAACCGTAGACACAAAAAGAAACAAAAGAAATCACTCAGATATAAGACGAATTTATGTATGAATTTCTTTCTTTTTTGGCGTTTTCACTTTAGACCGTTTTACTCAAAAATGGCGACATTGCCAGATAACATGACTGGATCCACAGAAGAAGAAGAAGTTATCTTGACCGAGGACAACGCTGAAAACAATCGCTTTAGGACGTTAGGTAATTTGGACAATCCCTCTGGGTCTGACGATAAACAACAACCTAAGGCTGTTAATGAAAATCAAAGAAGCGAATGCGGCATCGGTAAGTATGCATAGCATCACCATTAATTATTTTGAAACCAGCGTCCTGAGAGTAGATAGAGCGCAGCTGAAAAAATTTGGTCAAATATTAATTTATTTGATATGGAAATAAGCTTTACAAACAAAACAGCGATATTTTGCAAGATTACCTAAAAGCGGTCCTATTTTCCAAAATGGGGAGCCTTAATAATATAAAATGGGTAGTTTAGTGGGTAGTGGGTAGTCAAAACTAGGTTTTTTGAAAAAAAATGTTACAATCATAGTTGGAAACGTGATTTCTTCAAAATCTCCACTCTGAATGCTGAAAGGCCATTTTAATACTTTCATGTCACATATTTTAATCCGCTAGGCGTAACGTTCGAAATTATGCTCAACGGGCTTCGCGATGGTCATGGCCGTGGCAAGCTGATCCTTCCATTACTAAATATTCTACTTTTAAAAGTACCTCTCGCAATGCAGTATCCTACGTGACGTCACGTTGCAACAGTAAAATATATCACAGCCTTTCCTTTTCTTAATTTGTGTCGAGTTAAATTACTCGCTATGAGAGTCATCTATCGCTCTTTCTTCCTCATCCGTACCAAGACCACTTTCGTGTAAACATATCGGCTATCAACCTTGCAAGCCAGGCGTTTCCACCCACGCTCCTCGACGCATACTTTATGTCATTCATGTATATAAGGCATATGTCGTCTAGCACCTTTTTAAAAACTTAGAAACTCATTTACTGTTTGAATTTTGAAGTAGATAATAAGGTGAAAAATTACGCTGGTCTGAAATTGCTCTGGTATTTCTCCCTTTGAGGGCCAATAATATTAAATTACGTTAACCTTTTCTAATTTCGTTCAATTTTTTTCCAAAAGGGTATGGGTTACGGAACGCCCACGCACCAACCCCCTCCCTCCCGTCCCCAAGAAGCGTTTTGGTCTTGTTGATTTTTTCAAAATCCATATTATAGAAATCATAAGTATGGATATGAAATATTTCCAATTAGGAAATAATATAGAGGTTTATATTATCACATATTAAATAATTGCTATTTCCATACTATGAATATAGTATAAAAACAGTATAGGTGTAGCAGATTACATACAAGAAAACAAAATATTTTTTTGAATTATTATTTGGGATTCAGGAAATAGATTTTGTCGTTGAAGGTAGATTTTTTAAGCGCCAGTGAAAAATAGAAATTAAGTATTCCTCTCGATACTTTGATTTAAATATTGATAAAAAGCAAGATTCGAGTGAAAATAGACACACCGACAAAGAAGAGGAAAAACTGCAGTTTTGGGAGGAAATAAGGAAACAAGTTGAATATGGTGAAAACAAAGAAGACCGTTGGAAGAGTACAATTCTTTGGCGTGCTTTTCAGTTTAGTCCAGTAGATGCAGAAATGATCGTATATTTAGTTCACCATGGGGCAGACGTTCGTTCGAAAAACGCAGACGGTGAAACAGTTTTATTGGTCGCGACAAAACATGGTTTACTTGATCTTGCTAAGTGCTTCGTTGAACATGCTCCCGAATGGAGTTTTCAAGAAGTTTGCGTGGCTCTTCACAGCGCAATAGAGTCTCGTTCTTTAGAAATTGTGAAATACTTCGTTGACGATTGTGGAGCTGATATATATTGTAAAGATGAGTCAGGCAACACAACTTTACATCATGCTGTTGCTATTGGTGCGATGGATATTATCAAATATTTGGTTGAACAATGTGGTGCTGATGTAAATACCAAGGATGCCAATGGAAAGACAGTTCTACACATTGCTGTTACCAATAAACTGCTAAATATTGTCAAATATTTGGTTGAAAAAGGCGTTGATGTAAATGCAAAGCGCCCGGATAGGTTTGCAGCTGTCTCCGCTGCAATTGTTTCTGGTAAGTTAGACATTGTGAAGTATCTATTTGAGCGGGGCGCTGATGAAAATGGCAGGCATCCGAATGCATGGACAGCTCTTTACACTGCTATTGATGTTGGTAAATTGGACATCGTGAGATATCTAGTTGAGAAGTGCGCTGATGTGAATGGCAAGAATCCTGACAGGTGGACAGCTCTTTCCGCTGCAATTGATTCTGGTAAGACAGACATATTCAGATATCTATTCGAGCGAGACGCTGATGAAAAAGGCAAGCATCCTGATTCGTGGACAGCTCTATACACTGCTATTAGAATTGGTGAACTAGACATAGTGAGATATCTAATTGAGCAAGGCAGTGATGTTGATGGCAAGCATCCTGACGCGGAGAGGGCTCTTTATACTGCTATTGATCTTGGTAAACTAGAGTTTGTGAGATATCTAATTGATCAGTGCGCTGATGCGATTGAAAGTGGCTCTCGTTGGCGAGAAACGGCTCTTTGCACTGCTGTTGTTGGTGGTAAATATGACATCGTGAGGTATCTACTTGAGCAGGACGCTGACGTAAACGAGGAGCATCCGGATAGATGGGCAGTTCTCTGCACTGCAATTGTTTCTGGAAAATTAGAAATTGTGAAATATCTTTTCGAGCGTGACGCTGGTGAAAATAGGAAACACCCGGATATGTGGACAGCTCTTTACACTGCTATTGACGTTGGTAAATTAGATATTGTAAGATATCTAGTGGAGGAAAGTGCTGATGTAAATGGTAAACTTACTAAAAGGCGGGAAGCTCTTTCTGCTGCAATCTCATCTGGTAAATTAGACATTGTGAGATATCTTTTTGAGCGGGAAGTTGATGAAAATAGAAAACATCCGGACGCATGGACAGCTCTTTACACTGCTATCAAAATTGGTGGATTGGACATTGTGAGATATTTAGTTGAGCAGGGCGCTGATGTGAATCCTGACACGTGGAAAACTCTTTCTGCCGCCATTTCTTTTGGCAAATTAGACATTGTGAAATATCTATTCGAGCGGGAGATTGACGAAAATGGCAAGCATCCTGATGCGTGGACAGCTCTTTGCACAGCTATCGATGTCGGTGAATTAGACATTGTAAGATATTTAGTCGAGAAAGGCGCTGATTTAATTAGTAATGACCTTGACGGTTCGACAGCTCTTTTCACTGCCGTTGTTGGCGGTGATATGAACATTATAAGACACTTAGTCGAGAAGGGCGCTGATGTGAATATCAAAGGAACTGATGGACGAACAGTCTTGCACGCTGCTGTCAATGCTGGTGCACTAGAAATTGTAAACTATTAGTTGCACAGGGTGCTGATTACTCTGAAAAGTGAAGTTGACGATCATAGTCTTGGCATTCACATCTTGAAGATGGCTGTGGTAAAGAATTCGGTTATTTTGGTCAATCGCCTTTTAGACCAGGGCATAGATGTATGGAGAGCTGGGACATTTCTCGTTGAAGGAAGGCAAATGAGTCTTCTTCAATGGAGTATTCATCTTGGTCATGATGAAATTGCAACTATCCTAAAAAGGTCCATAAAACATCGTAAGAAAATTCAGATGTTGAAAACAATTAATTGCAGCCAGTTAAAGGTAATATTTAGTAAATAATAGTTCATACATTAAGGACATTTTTGATAGGTTTCCATAGTAATTAAATTAAATACGAATCATTGAAACCACGCGGAGCGTAGGCCGGAGCTATATAATAGAGAGCTTTAGATTTTACCAGTGAACTATAATAAATAACTGGAATGATACTTCCTCATTGTTTTTGTGAAACCAAAATTTGCGGGACTTTACCTCCAGACACGCGTGTCTGGAGGTAGTCTCGCAAATTTTGGCAGATTTTTTGCTTCATTCGCGCGTGACTCGCGAGACACTGCAGATGCAGAGCGAATTTGAAAGAAATTTGTTTTTCTTGTTTGTTTCATGGTTTTAAATGTTTTTTTTTGGATAATAATGGAATTACTCTTAAATTCAACCAGGTGAACTGTTTTACGAATTACAACTGGAGTTGCCGATCAGATTGAAAACAAATTTTCTTAAACGGAACAAGTTTATAGCGATGTGCAATTTTGACAACAATATTTGTACGAAACGGATATCCTAAAGCTAAAATTTCATCGCAAAATACACTTGGTAGACATTGTTTAGTATTATAAGTTTATATTTTTTTAATTTCAAGTGACTAGATGGCGAAAAAGTTGTATTAATTGTAGAGTAAAACAAATATTCCTGCATTGTCACGCTAGGCTCTACGCTTAATTTTTCCTAGCAAAGAACCGTCTTACTCCGCATTTCCAATAATAGGTCCATAAAATGCATTCTACCAACATGTCTCAGCCGGCTGTAAGCACAAACACAGTAATAAATGCATGTTTATCCTGTCAAATATTTCGGAAATTTTACGCCTACTATTTCGAAAAATACACATAATTAAAGGCCACGGTCGGGAAAACAGTTCTCTCAAATTATTTTCTGCAAAAAACGAGAAAATGTCAACTTTTATTGCTTTTTAAATCACGTAGTGAGGACTACGAAGTTTTCTTCGCCGTAGTCAGATGAACGATGACTACGAGTGGTTGGCGTCGGTACGAAGTATCACGAATATCACGTCAATGTGAGGAATCTCGTAGCGGTAGCGGGAGCCGTAGTCAAACCTAAAGCTCTCCAATCCCCGAGCCGGTGCGGAGCACCGTGCGAGGGTATTAATTCCACTCGGATATTTACACCCACGATGTGCAAGTGCGAAATCAAAGTCGTCCGCCATTATGCAATGGACCTCACGCCATGGACGGTCTTCTACGTTACGCGCATGCGCCAGTGTGAACTACTAAGCTCTTGATTGGTCGAGACAAAAATTTGTATTTTCAAACGTCAATGAATAACTGTCATTTAGCAAAATTTTGATGAAATTTACAAATTTATATTTTCATAAATATGGAATATATGTATTTTTACTAAATTAGAGGGAAACTCGAATGAGCTCAGGACTTTTCACGGTTTAACAAATAACAAAACCAAATTTTCGACCGAATTCACCGTGTATAATCATAGGCATCCCAGGAATACAATTTGTATTTTTATATTCAATTCAAAACTCTCGCAAGCGAACGCGAGTCGCATTGCTATGGTATAATGAAGTCGGAAAATTCTACACTTGATAATATTTCATCCAACACAGCTTTAAAAAGTAATTCTTTTGTGGTAAACACAACTTTAATATTCTCAAATGTATTTCTCTATAAATCTGAATGTGTTATGCGATAAACGACATTATAATTTCATTTATAAACTCCGTTTTCATAATGACAAAAAGAGAAGAAAATCAAAACATTCCCGTGAAAAACCAGTGGAAGCGTAACATAAAACTTCGGAAGTTGTATGAGACGTCTGATGTTATATTTCATAGACATAGGTATTTAATAATTAAAATAATTTGCCATGACACTCACTATAGATGAGTAACTTAACTTCCATAAAAAGGTAAAAATCTTGTCGTATTTTTGCCATTTTTTCACAAAAATATGACGGTAAACTTTGATTCTTTAAAAATATACGAACTTAACTAAACTTTGATTCTTTAAAGATATACGGCCGTTGCGACTTGCGAGTTGCTATGACTACAGTGTTTCCACGCGCAGAAAAATATTTCCATACTTTTCTCTTTTTCTATTTCTCACATAAATTTTCTAACAATCATGTTACCATCCCTACGCTTAACTAATTTCGTTTAACCGAGGAGGGGCGGCCCTGTTTATTCCCTTAGCTTTAGGAATGTGTGATCTAACTTCACCAAAAATTTACTTAGGTTATGTATGAGTAGCAGTATAGAGAACATGCGTGTATATTAATATATCGTAAAAATATTCATGGTTTTTCGTCAATAGGCTGAAATACCGATGCAGGCTGTTATCGCAAGCACACAATTCAAGATTGGCGATGGTGGATTCTCGTGTGTCTATGTTGGTATCCTGAAGGATGGAAGTGAAGTTGCTGTTAAGAGAATTTTAGTCCAAAGTGAGGATAAAACAGCCGAAAACGAGAAGGAAATTATGAGTCTTTTTAAAACGAACGACTCTTCATTTACTGTAAGCTATCGGCACTTTTACCGTGATGATACCTTCATGTATCTCATTATTGATCTTTGCGAAGAAACTTTGAGAGAACTTGTTCATGAATGCAGTATTGGACATCTACAAGAGCATGGTCCACAAATGATCCGCGAAATTCTATCAGGACTAGAATTTCTTCATAGTAAAGGAATATTGCACAGAGATCTAAAACCATCAAACGTCCTGGTTGATGTCGAAGGTCGCATGAAATTGGCCGACTTTGGAATAAGCCGCGTTCTAAAGGACGGTAAATCCACACTTAAAACGTATGCCAAAGGAACTCCGGGCTGGATGCCGCCGGAAGTAATTGAAGCCATAGATAGAAACGAAGAAGGTGCTTTCAAAAGAAAATCTGACGTCTTTGTTGTGGGTATGATTGCTTTTTTCATCTTAACCAAAGGTGAACACCCTTTCGGTTCTTCGTTAGATCGAATGGGAAATATTATGAAAGGAGACGTTGTAAATGCCAAGAAACTTACTGATCCTAATGCTCGAAAGTTTGTGTCGTGGTTGATCAATCACAGGATTGATGATAGACCTTATGCACACGACGCGCTGAGGGATCCTTTCTCGCTAACAGAGACTGATAAAAATCGAAGAAGTGCATGATGAAAATAGTACAAACAAGCCAACAATGAAATAATTGTTTATCAAATGTGTATAGAGATCAATTGAAAATGACACGTTTTTAATATACAAAAACACACAGCGAGCAACAAAAATCGAAATTTTGTGCATCAAGACATAAAAATATCTATCACCGTTCAGTTTCTTTGAAATTTCGTTCAATAGAGGTTGTATATTCTTCTCGAATGATTTGAAATGTGCCGAATGCAAAAATTTCTTGAATTTGAGACATGTGTTTTGAATCTCAATCCTATATTTCGTAGTCATCTTGAAAAAATGTAAACAGATTGCCGCGCCAAAATGACATACGACAATTTTTCACTTTTGAAGCCGTGTATGGCATCTTTCAAGCGTGAAAAAATAGTAGGCCTAATTAAATTGCATGAAGTTTAATTTAACCAGTGAAATACGATTTTTTTTTCATTATTCTAGTGTGCATAAATCTCTATACACATAGAATAAGCTATTTTATAACCCCAAAATAACAGCAGTATCCTTTCGTTGTTGAAGAAAAAATTGAGTAATTGATCGTATTCACTACTTCACATTTTGGTGCTTTTGCGATATCCATTTAGGGAATATTAATACGTTAATTTTCATAATTATGTTCATGTCGATAGTTTATTTAATATAGGCACCCTCCTGAAAAAATAAGCTTTGAGGCGGTCATGTTTATGTCCTTTAAGAATACATGCAGTACTTTAAGAATACATGCAGTTCAGAAATAACCCAACACTTCGGTTGCGCTTCGGTTGCGGTCGACCGATAAAAACCGCAGAGGACTGCAAGGGGAAAAATGCGATCGCGGTTGCCTTTTTCTTCCGAATGGAACATTAAGAACTGCTAAGAACGACCACACAATAATCATATCGAAAACATCTTAAGCCCAGTTTGTATAAGATCGTTATCTGTCGCTACCTGTCTTTTGGAGTCTTTAGAGTAATCTTGAAAAACCGATAACAACACAGAAAAACCGAAAGCGACAATGTCGTTGGGATAGGACAAACCCTATCTCAAAGACATATAACGACAAGAAACGACGAAATTCTGGCCAAAACGGTCCGGTGACATACGGAAAAAATTGAAATTCATACCAAATAAGTAAGGAATATCATAATATATTGAAGTATTATAAAAGAATATGAAGTATTCTCTATCATGCCGACGAAGTTTAAGGACTAGTTTATGGTACGCGCAAAGCTCTTCTCGCTTCCTAAATATTTCTCTGGCCCAGAAGCGGGGGTTTTCTTTGTTGTCGAGTCGTTGACTTTCGGGAAACGTTTTGATTTTTCTATGTTGTTAAAGCCTATCTACACGATACGATTTGTCGTATACTATTGTCACTATTGTATGACACATTTTTGTTCATGCGCTGATAACGAATTTTAAAATCTAACGTTTGTGCGCGTGTTTATTCAATCATATACGTCAGGGTAAGAATCGTAAACGACTAATCGTATCGTGTAGATAGGCCTTTATAGGTCTTTCAAGATTATACTTCAAAGACACGGAATGACAGGTAGCGACAAATTCGAGGTTCAACCTCGGTTTTACCTCGGTTTTACCTCGGTTTTACCTCGGTTTTACCTCGGTTCAACCACGGTCAGAGCTCGGTTTGACCTAGGTTAACTGCGGTTTATGTTAGGTTATTTCTGTATAGCACTGCATATGTAGATCAAATTAACTTCATGAAAAGCTAACTTGTACCACGTGCATGCAAGCACTATATCATTATTATTCACTTTGATTCGAACAACATGATTTCCACTGCATAGATATAGTTGCGGAAAAGGTGCATAGCTGCATAGCCATAGATCTTATATTGGTCTCATTTGATCACAATAAATGTAAAATTGGATATTCTTCCTAATCAGATGATTTCATTTCATTATTATTTACTGAAAGTGTTATATTATCTGATGGTGCCTATGCATCAGTCCAGTGGCGTAGCCAGCACGATAATTGGATACGCAGGATATCCTGTGTTTGGATACGCAGGAGTAATTTATTTTGAAATCATTTGATTTTACAGTAAGATGAATATATTATGAACATCCCCCCCCCCCAATCGCTCTCCACGGAGACCCCTGATGAGCAAATAATATGCATGTATATTTTACAGCTTAACACGGTCTCCTACATTAACGCCTGTATTCTAAAAGCTCACTCACACTCAAACTCATTGAGTGGGAGATCCTAATCTTCTCATAACGTTTCCATGGCGGTATTTCCAGCCGAAAAGGGGCTTAATTTTCAGTGATTCACCTTATATCTTTCCATCTATTGAAAGAAAACTTTCTCGTTGACCAGCACTAACAAAATTTATATGCCACACTCGATGAGTGTGAGTGTGAATACAGGCGTAGGTTGAACTTTTTGAATACAGGCGTAAGTCTTCTACTGCTTTATCAAGGAACCCTGTTTCATTAATGAGCTAATTTCTAAATTTTGATGAGTATTTCTCAACCCTAAGATGTTTACACTGACTTTTGCTAATTTTATTTTTCGTTGACGTATGCCCGTAATAATTTACCCGTAAAATTGCCTCTTGAAAGAAACAATTTCGGCGCATGTTTTATAATCTATGGGACACGATTTTCTTTGATTATCAAAAAAGCTTCAAACTGGTGACATAATTTCCCTTCAAATTATAAATGTAGATATCTCAAAAGATGATAGATGGCTCCTTACAATTTTAAAAACATTAAAAACTCGTGACTTAGATATAAAATTTTGGCAGCAGATTTCTTCCTGAAGGAAAAGAATTTTCCCCAATACATTAGGTAACATTCTAGGCAACATTCTAACAGTCATAAAATTGTCGATAAATATGACTATTCACCCACTTTGCTCGAAAACCAGTCTGCTACGCCAATATTTAAATTTTTGAAAACCTTAACAAGTAAAGCGAAAATTAGAATAAGTCTAAAAAAAATCGTCAAAAAGTATTATCAATATTTTAAATGTCACAAAAATCACTTTTTTATTCTTAAAAAATCTCGCCAGGACAGAATTTTTTTAAACTTGTTTAAATTTTAAATTTTCGCAAGAAAACGTTTTAAAAAACGTTTCTCAACGATTAGTTAATATTTAAGATGATTTCAAACGCTCTCAAATAATATTAAGACACAATACGATTCAATTATAAAATTTACGAGGGGGTCAGAATCCGTGAGAAGAATATAACCCAAATCTGCTGGCGGAATTGGACCCCCGTAGGTTTATATCCGCTAGCAGATCCTCCGGTTCAAATATGGGTATGGCCAAGGTCTATTTTCAGCCGGGTCCAAATCCGCTTTCACAACTGTAAACCGGGCCGTAGCTAAAAGCGTAATTATAGGGGTGCTGGTTTATATTCATATATTCATCTATTGTTCCTTTGATCTTTAAAAATTATTATATGATGCAAGATACAAGATGAAAAAATTCGAGAGAATAAAACTTCGTTTGGAAACCCGCTGCCAGTTAGCGCTCTCAACGTTCTATCATATGCATATCCAACAGAGGAGGAAACTTTTGACCTGCAATAGAAGAAGCAGTGTGGTTCAAGTAAGATAACCAACTGGTGGCATTTTACCAAAATAAAGAAATTTGTTCTATTTGACTGCTCTCAATTCAAAAGCAATTGCAAATATTTTGCTGGCTAACATTTCCTTGCAGGAGGAAATCTAGCCAAAGCCAACATACCGCGCCAGAATTTTAGGCCAGGGTCTCCACAACTTATTTGCATATGGCTCTTAGGGGGCACCAACGTAGTAAAAAGAGAAACAAAGAATTCTGAAAAGAATGCATAAAATATCCTATTAATACAGATTCTCTCACGCTTGTGGTTTTCAATCGCAAGGAAATTTCCTTGCATTGTGGAAACCCTATTGCAGCTAATTGCTTATAATTGCAAGATAATATTCAAAGAATTCTGGTCTTTATAGTTAAATAATGTTGCGAACTAGACTTCAGAATAAATAAGGTTTTTTCTTCGTTTTAAGAGAGCAACACAGCAGCACGCTAATAACGAATATATGCCACTGATGACAGCGGGCACAGTCGGGGATGAAGGTAGGTTTGCTGGAATGTAGATCACAGAGCTCTTTGTTTAACATATTGTCAATGTTGTAGGGTATAAACCATTAAAGCCAGGAATTTGATAAATAACCTTGTGTTATATCACAGTAATTTGTTTCAGTGCGACAGTGCTTAGAATCGATAAGAAATTTTGTGAAATGCAGCGCATTTGCGCAAGGATTGTGGCCTAATGGTCTAATTACTTAAATTGCAACACAGACTTTATCGATTGCTACGTTAGACGAATTTACTCATGAGTGACTTGGGCTATGTTCACGCTAAACTTAGAGACCACGATCTATCTCGCCAAGAATCAACCGGCAATAGTTATCCTGAGGTAGGGGCTCTAGGGTTTCATATTCGCAAATTCGTAGCCGTGTGACTGCCGGATTTCATTCGACGAAAGCGAATGTTGATACGGTGATTAAAAATGCTTCAATATACAACCCCAATTAAGCGTGTTTTCCATTTAATTGTAAATGTGTCGTGAACAAGTAATTTTAACCGATGACAAATAGTTCAGATATAAATTTATCTTTTATTATTTCTGAATTCAAATCGGTCATTGTTGCATGACTGCACGCACATAGAAATATTCTATCACATCAGCCACAATGACATGTTCACAACACATAGATTAAATGGCAACCAGGCATCAAATTATTGCGTATAGTTTGAGCCCTTCGGTGATGTGGTAAAGTATTTAGCTATAATTTTAATGATACAATGATACAATAGTTTTAACTGTAAAAATTACGTAATTCAGCCTTTAGGCTGCAAAGTAATTTTATTAAATACAAATACAAATAAATACAAATAAATACAAATACAAAGTATTTTCAGGCAACAGTTTGAGAATCGATGTTGCATGTCTCGTCACTTTTAGAATACTGTAGGGTATAATTTTTTTAAAGGCAGTAAATGGGTCAATCTCTTCGCTGCGCTCACTCGTGAGAAAATGTTCACGAGAACATAAAACCTATGTCTTCGAGGAAACTGTGTAATACATGTTCTGTTTATTATATCCACTAAATTCAGAGTAACAAAAGTACATAAGCCATGAAGGCCATTATAAAAGCGAATATTTTTTAAAGCCTAAACATTAAATTAGAATAAATTTTACTTATCTAAAATGTCTTTCAATTGTTTTCGTTTGTATATCCAATGTTAATTCCGTTTTATATACGAACCAAAGACCATTTTTATTTTTAAAACAACAGCAATGAAAGTGGCGGGAAAATTTTTAAAACTCGTTATGTCACCCCCAAACATGACGTACCGTATGACATTTAT
This sequence comes from Dendronephthya gigantea, assembly GCF_004324835.1. Classification (NCBI taxonomy): domain Eukaryota; kingdom Metazoa; phylum Cnidaria; class Anthozoa; order Malacalcyonacea; family Nephtheidae; genus Dendronephthya; species Dendronephthya gigantea. The sequence continues at coordinate 32,680 of NW_021163307.1, read as the reverse complement.
ATGACATAAACATGACATTTACATGACGTAACATGTCACATACGAAAAATATCTGCACTGTACCCCGGATGTAGTGGCGTATGAGTTCTACGAGTTTTTTATTCCTCAGTAAAATACCCCCATCCATATAATACAAGTACGATCGTACTATAGGGACCAGGAACTGCGTAACCGAGTTTAATTTCTGAACTGCATTGTATTTATAACAATGGAGAGGACAATGTATTTCTAATCGTTTCCGTTTACTTATATGTAGGCTGAATATTATTGATATGTATATATTATTTGCTGCAAATATATCAAGAATTGCTTGTAACTTGCTTCAAAGTTCAAAAGTAAAAATTCGAACTCCGTCAATCGATGCGGAATAATGCTTAGAATAATTGTGCCGAGTTTCATTCCGATCAAACAAGTAATGATAGAGCCTTAGGGTTTTTTTAAAGAGCGTCGCCCCCTAACAACAATAAGAAGAAGATTAGCAGCGGTTAGGGACCAGTTCCTGGTCCAAAAATGAGGATAATTTCCTTTTCAGAGCCCAGCTTAAGTTAATTTCATTTAATCGTAATTGTTCTGAAAATGTCAAGATGGTTGACCTCATTAGAATATTGCTGTGTGTTTGCAGTTAACAATGACAATACATACAGACTAAATTGCCTGCTTAATGCCGTGGGAAAACGGGCGATGTTTACTTCACTTTTATGACTGTATTGGTTTCTGCAAAATAAAAACATTTATGAGCTTTGACTCATTCGAGTCATTTCATAAATCATTAGCTTTGCCTGAATTCTGGCTTAGGAAATATTCCGCTTCGTTTGAAATGACGAGGGGTTGTTTCATGTATGCATTTTTAGTAAAATTCTATTATGCGTTTCAAAATTGAATAGAAGTTTGCTTTTTAGAAAGGCGCACATGCAACGTGCCATTGTCATATAAAGTCTGAATTGTTTTAGGCATAGCCGTTTTGCTCAAAGATGGCGACTTCGCCAAATAAGATGAGAATGGCTGAATCCATGGAAAATAATAATGTCATCATATCCCAGCGTGAGGAGAATGACACAAGTTCAACTTTGGCAGAGAAGAATCGTACAGGAACATCTGGGAAATTAGATGATATATCTGCGCGGGGAAATAAACAATCCAAGCCTGTTGTTAATGAAAAAAAAGGAATTGAAGTGGAACATCAAGGAGAAAACATTGAAAACGAAAAATATCATAGTGGTATGAAATTTTATACTTATAATAAGTGGAATGAAACTCGCAATTTGGTTAGTAGGCGTGCAGGATGAGAGAATCCCGCACGAAAAGTTACAAATGTCTCATTGTATTTATTTTATAAAGCAAATACTAAATGCTTCCTCGACTTTCAGAAAGCGTAATAAAACACTCGGCTGCGATTCGTGCTTCTTCACGCTTTCGAAAAGTCTCGCAATATCCCGCGTGGAGTATCACGCTATCCTGCACGGAACCATTTAGTATTCCTTTATTATTATATGTGTATAGAGATTTATGCACAGCAGAAGATGAAATAAAAATCGTATTTCACTGTGTAAATTAATTTTATGCAATTTGATTGGACGTACGATGTTTTTCACGTGTGAAAAAATGCCATACACGGCTTTTGATTGGACGTACGATATTCTTCACACGTGAAAAATTGTCGTATGTCATTTTGGCGGCAATTTCTTTACATTTTCTTTCAAGATGGCGTCGAAATATAGGAGTGAGATTCAAAACATAATTCTCATATTCAAGATATTTTTACATTCAGCACATTCTCAAATCTTTCGGAAAGAGTATCTAACTTCTTTTGAACAAAATTACAAAGAAACTGAACGGTAATAAATATGTTTTGATGCATAAAGTTTCGATTTTGTTGCTCGCTGTGTTTTTGTATATTAAAAGCGTGTCGTTGTCAAATTGATCTCTATACACATTTAATAAACAAATTACTTCATGGTTGGCTCGTTTGTACGATTTTTATTATGCACTCGTTGCGAAGGATCGCAAACTCACTCGTTCGCTGCGCTCATTCGTTCGTTTTGCGATCCTTCACAACTCGTCAATCATGAAGTAATCTCTATTTATAGAACATTTATCTAAGAACCAAGGTCAAGAATCAAGGTCAAAAACTTCAAAAAAAGCCCTTCCTCGAAACGTGCATGGAGGTTCTCTCTGCATTCTTCAAGTATTCGGCTTATCGTCTTGATATTAACATGACAAAATTTCTGGACCCTAATTTGTCAAGAGAAGCACAGTCATTTCTCTATTTATATATCTTCTGTAATCTTTGGAAAATGCTGCAATTTCATTGCCAACCCTTTCGAGTTGTAATTGCTCTTTTGCTCATAGCTAATAAAAATCACTCCATTAGTACATACAACTAGCCAAGCAGCAATCAGGATACAAAATATAAATTATACTAAATCTTAATAATTTCAAATTCTACTATTTACTAAGCATTGTTCTGATGATTTGTAATGAATTTCAATAAATTGTATCTTTAGATATATAAACCTTTGTTTTGTAAACGCTCGTATGACTTGGGCATTATTTTCACTCCCATTCGTTCTATTACCATCATTAATTGCACGACTCAATAATAGTCATAACATAACGTATTGCAAAGATTTATAAAATACCTTAAAATCTGCTACCATGGTATATAGGCACTTGAACTTCAATAATATAATAGACCTTTCTTAAAATGTCGTTAAACGCCGAAAGTCTGATCTTGCACGAAATTTGATTGGCTCCTTAAAATTATCCAGCCAATCAAACTTCGTGTAACATTAGACTTTAGCGTTTTATATCATCATAAAAAAGATCAATTGTCAATTTTCATCAGAATAATCCTTGGTAAATAGTACAATTTGAAATTATTAAAATAGAGCATAACTTAGAAATGACATTTTGTATCCTTAATGGTGATTGCCTATGAGCAAGAATGCAATTAATGCTCAAATCGCACTCTTTAGTCAGTGGAATTAAAGCATTTACAAGATATACAATAGATGCCAAAATCATACTCGTGATTGGCAAATTAACTCCCGCTACGTGCTCGGTTGAATTTGTAAACACTGGTATCATTTTGGCATTAATTGCGCTCTTTTTCGCTCTATTAATATCATTAATTATACCAAAATACAATTACTTTACTCATTTTTTCAAAATAAGCAAATTTGCGTGAAGATATATATTTACATTGAAACTTAAAGACCGTCAAGGAAATAAGAAAGGCCATGAAAGTAAACGAAAGTACTGAATAAAAAGTCATATTCAGACTGTGTTTCACAAATAACTTTAAAGTTTGCATTGAAGTTGTACGAATTTATTATGTTAATACCCCATATATAGAAAGTGATAAAAAGCAAGAGGCAAGTGGAAGTACAAACGTCTGTGAAGAAGGAAAACAGAAATTTTGGGACGAACTGAGAAAGCAAGTTGAATGTGGTGAAAACAAAGAAGATCGTTGGAAGAAGACAATTCTTTGGCGTGCTTTTCAGTTTAGTCCAGTAGATCAAAAAATTGTTAAATATTTAGTTGACCATGGAGCAGACATTTATTCCCAGAACGAAGAAGGTGAAACAGTTCTTTGCAACGCGACAAGAAATGGTTTACTTGATCTTGTTAAGTATTTTGTGCAATATGGCCCTGAACATAATTTTCAAGATGATTGCAGAGCTCTCCAGAGTGCAATACAGTCTCGATCATTAGAAATTGTGAAATATTTCGTTCAAAAGGGCGCCAATGTAAATGGAAAGGATTCTGATGCGGGGACCGTGCTGCATTTTGCAGTTAGTAAAGGTACGCTAGAAATGGTAAAATACCTCGTTGAAAATGGTGCTGATGTAAATGGAAAGGATACTAACGGGTGGACAGTGCTTCACAATGCTGTTACTGAAGGTAAGCTAGAAATCATAAAATATCTTGTTGAAAATGGCGCCGATGTAAATGGCGAGTACACTGATGGATGGACAGTATTGCACTATGCTGTTAGCGAAGGTAAACTAGAAATGATAAAATATCTTGTTGAGAAGGGAGCTGATGTAAAAGGTAAAAATACTGACGGAAGGACAGTACTGCACACTTCTGTTACTAAAGGTAAGCAAGATATAGTGAAATACCTTGTTGAAAACGGAGCTGATGTAAATAGCACGGATATTGACGAGAGGTCAGTTCTACACAGCGCTGTTACTGAAAGTAAGCTAGATGTGGTAAAATACCTTGTTGAACATGGGGCTGATGTAAATGGCAAGGATACTGATGGGGACACAGTGCTGCATTTTGCAGTTAGTGAAGGTACGCTTGAAATGGTAAAATATCTTGTTGAAAATAGCGCTGATGTAAATGGAATTGATACTGATGGGTGGACAGTGCTGCACAATGCTGTTACTGAAGGTAGGCTAGAAATCATAAAATATCTTGTTGAAAACGGCGCCGATGTAAATGGCAAGTATACTGATGGATGGACAGTATTGCACTATGCTGTTAGCAAAGGTACACTAGAAATGATAAAATATCTTGTTGAGAAGGGAGCTGATGTAAAAGGTAAAAATACTGACGGAAGGACAGTACTGCACACTTCTGTTACTAAAGGTAAGCCAGATATAGTGAAATACCTTGTTGAAAACGGGGCTGATGTAAATAGCACGGATTTTGACGAGAGGTCAGTTCTACACAGCGCTGTTACTGAAAGTAAGCTAGATGTGGTAAAATACCTTGTTGAACATGGGCTGATGTAAATGGTAAAGATACTAATGGGGACACAGTGCTGCATTTTGCAGTTAGTGAAGGTACGCTTGAAATGGTAAAATATCTTGTTGAAAATAACGCTGATGTAAATGGAATTGATACTGATGGGTGGACAGTGCTGCACAATGCTGTTACTGAAGGTAAGCTAGAAATTATGAAATATCTTGTTGAAAACGGTGCCGGTGTAAATGGCAAGTATACTGATGGATGGACAGTATTGCACTATGCTTTAGCAAAGGTACACTTAGAAATGGTAAAATATCTTGTGAAAAAGGGAAAAGCTGAAGTAAAAAAGGTAAAAAATACTGACGGAAAGACAGTACTGCACACTGCTGTTACTAAAAGTACGCTGGATATAGTGGAAATATCTTGTTGAAAAAGGCGCTGCTGTGAATGCCATTAACAGGAAAAATACTAACGGGTCGACAGTGCTGCACAGTGCTGTTGCTAAAGGTAAGCTTGAAATAGTGAAATATCTTGTTGAAAACGGCGCTGATGTAAATAGACCGGATATTGACGGGTTGACAGTTCTACACACAGCTGTTAGTAAAGGTACGCTGGGTATAGTGAAATATCTTGTTGAAAAAGGCGCAGCTGTGAATGCCATTAACAGCAAAAATGCTGACGGGTCGACAGTGCTGCACAGTGCTGTTGCTAAAGGTAAGCCAGAAATAGTGAAATATCTTGTTGAAAACGGCGCTGATGTAAATAGCACGGATATTGACGGAAAGACAGTTCTACACAATGCTGTTACTGGAAGTAAGCTTGATATGGTAAAATATCTTGTTGAACATGGGGCTGATGTAAATGGCAAGGATCCTGATAAATGGAGAGTGCTTCACAGTGCTGTTACTGAAGGTACGCTAGAAATGGTAAGTTTCCTTGTTGAAAATGGCGCTGATGTAAATGGCAAGGATAGTAACGGAGTGGACAGTGTTGCACAGTGCTGTTGCTAAAGGAGCACACGAAACGGTAAAATATCTCATTGGAAAGGTGCTGATGTAAATGCAAGTATATTGACGGATGGTCTGTCCTGCACTACGCTGTTTCTAAAGGTACGCTAGAAATGGTGAAATATCTTGTTGAAAAGGCGCTGATGTAAATGGTAAGAATACATACGGTAGGACAGTGTTGCACTACGCTGTTACTGAAAGTACGATAGATATAGTAAAATACCTGGTTGAGAATGGCGCTGATGTAATTGGTAAGACGACGAACGGACGAACAGTGCTGCACAGCGCCGTTACGAAAGGTACGCTAAAGGTGGTAAAATATCTCGTTGAAAATGGCGCTGATATAAATGGTAAGAATTCTGACAAATGGACAGTCCTGCACAGTGCTGTTAATAAAGGTACACTAGATATGGTAAAATACCTCGTTCAGAATGGCGCTGATGTAAATGGAAAGAATACTGACGGGTGGACAGTCCTCCACACTGCTGTTACTAAAGGTAGCCTGGATATCACAAAGCACCTCGTGAAAAATGGCGCTGATGTAAATAGTAAATATACTGACGGTTGGACCGTCCTACACGCTGCTGTAGATACTGGTGCATTAGAAATTATTAAATATTTAGTTGAACAGGGTGCTGACATAACTCCTAAAGGTAACATCAGCGCTCATACTCTTGGCACTGACATCATTAGGATGGCTGTTGCAAACAATTCAGTTGCTTTGGTGGATCTCATCAGGCAAAAGAACAGGGTTGTTCCGAGAGCTGGAAAATTTCTTGTCGAACGAAGCCAAATGAAGCCAATTCTTATCGAAGAATCTCAAAATAGTCTCAAAAAGTCTTTAAAACATGGTGAGAAGATTGAGATGTTGAAAAGAATGAACTGCAACATGTTAGAAAAGGTAATTTTTCAAATTAACTGAGTTTGGATAGAAACAACGTTATAAATCATTAAAGGCCCAACCGAGACACCAAACGCACAATTAGTTGTGGGAGAAATGGTTTTTGAGAGAGAAGTGCTTCAAATATAATGTAGATGAGGTCAAAGTTACCCCTTATAGGCTCGCTACAGCTTAATTCATGTAGTTTATGGTACAATTAATTATGTAGTCCTAGCCAAGGACTCTGGCGTCCTCAGGGGTCGTGGATCCCCATGTTGCACGTCCTCAGGGGTTTAACAGCTGCTCCCCAGTATTGATCTTCACCCAAGAGGGGTCATAGCTCCCCAGATAGATATCCTAAATGTCCAAAGGGGTCATAGATCCCCATGAGGTCATTCTTTACTTAGGTTTAGACACGAATGCATGTAGATTTATGCGAGTCTATGGGGTAGAGGGTGACCTTCGGCAACACTCCATCCCCCAGGACCAATGTTTAATTACTAAAAAAATGCACTGAACAAAGTGTTTTTATTAGCTACATGAAGCGAGGTAGAATGTCTCACAGGTGGGTACGGCATTACCCCAATATACTCTAGATGAACTGTTAGGCAGTCCTTGACGCAACAATATTTACATAAATTTCTGTAAATATTTTTTATCACTTTCCTCATGGTTTTATGCAAATCAGCAAATTAGTGCAAAATCGGTGGATTGTAAAAACTCTGAAATGGTAGACAGGGTAAATGGTAACAGAAGTTACCCCTATGAGCTTTAGATATACAATGCGTCGGATATGTTTGCATGATAATGCCACAATTTTAACAACAGTCATGAACATTAGCGAACGTTGCTAATTGGCTGCTTGCTAATTACCTTGTGGTGTACTCGTGCAGGATCACGCTGCGGTTTTGGTAAAATTACCTGCAAGATAATTTTTAATGGGTGTGTTTAAAGAGAGTGTTTAATGATAAGCGGAAAACTGGATTTAGGTATTTTCCCTCGCTGCTGGGTTGTAGCAGCCAGGGACAATTCAATATAGTAGCTCAAAGGGGTAATTTATGTTAAACCTTTTCGTCGACGGAAGCAGAAAAGGCAGCTTGCCTTTTATATGCTCATGGACATTGAATGTCTAATTTTGTAATTTTTGTTCTTCAATATGGGTTTATTGAAAAAGCAGAAATGCAAAACGTTGAATTCCGTAACAAATCTATTATTTATTTGAAGTTTGAATAAAGGACAGGCGCTATAACGTTATCAAACTTATTTTTCTCCGTGTTGGCCTTAGTAAACCATTAAAGTGCCTTTCTTTGGATTTCTGCCCCCTGCACTGCCCTTGATTGCGTCCGATGCCTCTGCATCTAATAACCATCTCTTTCTTCAATAGACTGAAATACCGATGCAGGCTTTTGTCGCAGAGAGTCAATTCAAAATTGGCGATGGTGGTTCTTCTTGTGTCTATGTTGGTCTCATGAAAGATGGAAGCGAAGTTGCTGTTAAGAGAATTTTGGTGCAAAGTGACGACAAAACAGCTGAAAACGAAAAAGAAATCATGAGTCTTATTGAAACGAACAGCTGTCCATTTATAGTGAGCTATCGTCATTTTCACCGTGATCATGACGATGTGCTCATGTATCTCATTGTTGATCTTTGCGAGGAAGACTTGAGGGAACTTGTTGATGCATCCAGTATTGAACATCTACAAGAGCATGGTCCACAAATGATTAGGGAAATTCTATCTGGACTTGAATTTCTTCATGGTAAAGGAATATTACACAGAGATCTTAAACCATCAAACGTCCTGGTTGATATCGAAGGTCGCATGAAATTGGCAGATTTTGGAATAAGCCGCGTTCTAAATGACGAACAAACGACAGTTGTGACATTCGCCAAAGGTACTCCTGGATGGATGCCATCGGAAGTAACTCAAGCCATTGAGAAAAATGAGAAGTGTCGTTTCAAAAAGAAATCAGATGTCCAGGTCGCGGGTATGATTGCTTTCTACGTCCTAACTAAAGGTGAACACCCTTTTGGTTCTAGGCTTGATCGAATGAGAAATATTTCGAAAGGGAACTCTATTGGCTTGAATACACTTGGTGATCGCAAAGCTCAAAATTTTGTGTCGTGGCTGATCAATCATAAAATTGATGAGAGACCTTATGCTGACGAAGCGTTGAGGCATCCTTTCGTTGATGAACATTGACACAGTCGAAATACAGAACTTTTCTACGGAGATAAAACAACTATTATAAAAATTAATTACGAAAGTCGAGATTCGCGGAAAAATAAATCTTATCTGGACTTGAACATATCATATTTGTCAAAATCACAACATTGTTTTCCTTTGTTGTTGAACTTGGTGAATTGAAATGGTCGCATTTATTTTTGTACATGCATTTGGGACAGTGCTGTATTAACTGCCCTAGATGGCCATCAGGCGCATCCAGTTTCACACAAAATGGTGGACGAATTAGTTGAGATAATGAGATTAATTATTACATGACAAAACAAAATGGCGGAAAGTTACTACGCAAACAAATTAAATATCCCTAGAGAATCTAAGAAAGGCCCGAAAGCCAAAACTACAAAATAATGGATAAAAGTCAGAAAGTCAAGCATGGCTTATATTTCGACAAACGCTTGCATTAGAAATGGAAATTTAGAGCTTTTCAAACTATTAGCAATTGGGATATCAAAGTACACTGTTTTTAAGTTGTTGAAGCATCCAGTTCGTTATATTCATTTTCCTTAGATATACAGTGTACATAAAAAATCTGCAATCCGCGAAAAATACGTGCTGAAACCTAGAGTTGCTGGGCACGAATGCTTAAGGATCTCGACCAGGCGCTTCAAATATTTTTTCGGTTTTATCATGCACATATGCATGCGTCTTGGTCGTGAAATTGCCAAAACCGACTCACCCTGCTTCGCTAGACTAATCCCGAATTGTATTCGCCACCGCATGAGTAAGTCATTAACACTTATTCACTGTCAACCGAAGGAAAAATTGTGTTTGGGAACCTGAGAACGGTCGATATTTCACGAGGCGAAGCAAAGGCCCTGACTTTAGGGGGACAAGCGACGTCCGCCATTTTGATTTTGAAATAATAAACAATTATTGGATGAGGTTTTTGTGATATGCAGAATTATCAAGGTCGAGGTAAGCGTTATCAGCCGAGCCGAAGGCGAGGCTGATAACGCTTATACGGAGACCTTGGTAACTCTGCATATCACAAAAACCGAATTCAATAATTGTTTTATTATACATTTGAAGAATAGTAAACATAGTATTAACGAATGAAAAACCTTATTTAAAGGCAACATCCAAAAATACATCAATTATTAATACACAAATACATTCAAATGAATACCGCTTGTTAACCACCGCAGGCTCACTTGCAGATAACTCAGTTATCTGCTAGCAGATAACTGAAATTTGCGTGATTTATTTGTCAACTATTTTAGCTAATCAAATTGCTTTTACTACTATAATGTATAATAAAAATATTTAAGACTTTATGTAAGCCTAAAATTAATACACTGCACCAGTAAGTATACAACCAAATAAAAAATTGATATAAATCAACTAGGTTACTTTTTTTGAGAAGACGAAAATGTACTTATTAAATCTGTTTATCCTGTTGTTTTTTCTCTTGTTTACTGGTCTCTTCACAGTGAGATAACTCCCCACCCCCAAACAATTTTCTACCCGGTGGACGGCGAAGTATCTACTCATGAAATACATAATTTCAAATGAAGAACCAGTCTAAAGGTTGCATGCCCAGGTGCGCAGCACTTGACTAAAGTTTTTATTTCCCATGGGAAATAACGCCTTATCTCACTCCTCACGGAGTCCAGTGAGCGACATCATTCTCTCTCGACCAATGAAGCGCTACGAAGAACAACATTGTCAAGTGGTATATATATAATATTCGCAATCATTAGTCGCGAAAAATGATATTAAACTCAAAGTAACTTCCAAAGGAGCGCATATGCACACATGCAAAACAACAATTTGAAAAAAATTACAAATAAATAGATTAAAAGACGTAAATTATATCATCTGTAGTCTTGACGAAAATGATAGAGCTAATTCAATGAAGGATATCCTTTCAAAACATTAAACGTTAAAGTCTGAGCGCACTTTTAATCCCTTAAAATCAGCAGCCTTTGCAGCGCGAATATATTTCTATCGCGAGGCTTCTATATGTTTAGCTAGAAGACTAAACTTCATTTTGCAATGTGATGGTGGTTGAATATTATGTGTAAGAGTCGGACCCCGAATTGGACCCCCGTAGGTCTCTATCGGATAGCGGATCCCCGGTACAAATATAGATATGGACCGGGGGGGGGGTCCATTTTCAGCTGTGACAACTGTTCGCAGGGCCGTAGCTAAAAGCGTAATTAGGGGTGCCAGTGTATATTCATATATTCATCTATTGTTCTTTTGATATGTAAACATGATTATATGATGCAAGATACAAGATGAAAAAATTCGACAGAATAAAACCTCGTTTGGGAACTCGGACTGCCAGTTAGCGTTCTCAACGTATTGTTCTCAACAATAGAAGAGGATACTTTGACCTGCAATAGAAGAAGCAGTGTGTGTTCAAGTAAGATAACCAACTGGTGGCATTTTACCAAAATAAAGAAATTTGTTCAATTTGACTGCTCTCAATTCAAAAGAAAATATGCAAATATTTCGCTGGCTAACATTTCTTTGCAAGAGGAAATCCAGCAAAAGCCAACATACTGTGCCAGAATTTAGGCCAGGGTTTCCACAACTTATTCGCATATGGCTCATAGGGGGAAGCAACATTGGAAAAAAAACAGCAACAAAACACTTTCGAAAAGAATGCATCATATATATCATATCAACACAGATCCCTCTCACGCTTCTGCTGTTAATCGCAAGGAAATTTCCTTGCATTGTGGAAATTTCCTTGCATTGTGGAAACGCTTATTGTGGCTAATTGCCTATAATTGCAAGATAATATTCAAAACATTCTGGTCTTTATAGTTAAATACTGTTGCGAACTAGACTTCAGAATAAATAAGGTTTTTTCTTCGTTTTAAGAGAGCATCACAGCAGCATGCTGTCGCTAATAACAAATATATACCACTGACGACAGCGGGGACAGACAGCAATGAAGGTAGGTTTGCTGGAATGTAGATCACAAAGCTCTTTATTTAATATATTGTCAATGTTGTAGGCTATAAAACATTGAAGCCAGGACTTTAATAAATAAACTTGTGTTATATCACAATAATTTGTTTCAGTACGACAGTGCTCAGAATCCATAAGAAATTTTGTGAAATTTAGCGCATTTGCGCAAGGATTGTGGTCTAATGGTCCAATTACTTAAATTTCAACACAGACTTTATCGATTGCTACGTTAGACGAATTTTACTCATGAGTGACTTGGGCTATGTTCACGCTAAACTTAGAGACCACGATATATCTCGCCAATAATCAACCGGCAATGGTTATCCTTAGGTAGAGGCCCTAAATTTAGGGTTTCATATTCGCAAATTCGTAGCCGTGTGACCGCCGGATTTCATTCGACGAAAGCGAACGCTGTTACGGTGATTAAAAATGCTTCAATATACAACCCCAATTAAGCGTGTTTTCCATTTAATCGTAAATGTGTCGTGAACAAGTAATTTTAACCGATGACAAATAGTTCAGATATAAATTTATCTTTTATTATTTCTGAATTCATTGTTGCATGACTGCACGCACATAGAAATATTCTATCACATCAGCCACAATGACATGTTCACAACATGCATAGATTAAATGGCAACCAGGCATCAAATTATTGCGTATAGTTTGAGCCCTTCGGTGATGTGGTAAAGTATTTAGCTATAATTTTAATGATACAATAGTTTTAACTGTAATTCAGCCTTTAGGTTGCAAAGTAATTTTATTAAATACAAATACAAATAAATACAAATAAATACAAATACAAAGTATTCCCAAGCGACAGTTTGAGAATCGATGTTGTCTCGTCACTTTTTAGAATATTGTAGGGTATAACTTTTTTAAAGGCAGTAAATGGGTCAATCTTTTCGCTGCGCTCACTCGTGAGAAATTGTTCACGAGAACATAAAACTTATTTCTCCGAGGGGACCGTGTAATGCATGTTCTGCAGGGCCGTGCCTCCTTGGGGGGGGGGTTTTGGTGTGGGGGGGGGGGTGTATTACCCCCCCCAAATAAATGCTAAGGGGCCCTGCTTTTGGGGAAGAACTTGCCTTATTTCAGTTATTTGATTTAACAACAAAGCTAAAAATAATTATATTTATGAAGAAAATAACCAACATTTTTCGATTTTCAAATGGTTTTCTCCCCTAATGTCTTCTTAAACTAGCGTTTTCTTCTCGTTTTCTCCCCCTTTGAAGCACGACTTACATGAAGTTTTACGCGCTTATTTTGATCACATCAACTGTGGGCTCAAATGTCTGTCATTTTCATCATATTGAAAGATTCTAAGCAGGATTAAAGACAAATTAAGCCGGGTATTTATTCATTTATTCAAAACTTAAGTTTTAGTAAGCTTAAGTTTGTCAAGTCCCGCTGTAGAAATTCAATGGACAATAAAAGACTTGATTCTCTTATGCTTTTGGCATGAGAAAAAGATTTGGCTGAGAAGGTTGATCTCCAAAACCTTGGCAAGGTGTGGTCTGGAATTAAACACAGGCGCATTAAATTGATATGACTGTACATTCCTTCGTTTGGGCAAAATTAAACTTGCAATGGTTAGATTCTAATTATTTGTAACTGTAAAAGATTTACTAAAACATTAAATAGGTTGCGACTTTTAAGGGGGCCCAAAAGTCGATAAAGTGTTGAGGGGCCCAAAATATTGTGACACCCCCCCCCCAATAAAATATCGGTCGGCACGGCCCTGATGTTCTGTTGATTATACCCACTAAATTCAGAGTAACAAAAGTACACAAGCCATGAAGGACCATTATAAAAGCGAATATTTTTCAAATTTTAGCCTAAACATTAATTAGAATAAATTTTACGTATCTAAAATGTCTTTCAATTGTTTTCGTTTGTATATCCAACGTTAATTCCGTTTTACATACGAACCAAAGACATTTGTATTTTCACAACAACAGCAATGAAAGTGGCCGGAAAATTTTTAAAACTCGTTATGTCACCCCTAAACATGACGTACCGTATGACATTTATATGACATAAACATGAAATTTCATGACGTAACATGTCACATACGAAAAATATCCGCACTGTACCCCGGATGTAGTGGCGTATGAGTGGCGTACGAGTTTTTTAGTCCTCAGTAAAGTACTCCCATCCATATAATAAAATGAGGATAATTTCTTCTTCAGAGCCCAGCTTAAGTTAATTTCCTTTAATCGTAATTCTTGTGAACATGTCAAGGTGGTTGATGTATTAGAATACTGCTGTGTGTTTGCAGTGAACAATGACAATACATAATGACTAAATTGCCTGCTTAATACCTTGGGAAAACGGGCGATGTTTACTTCACTTTTATGACTGTATTGGTTTCTGCAAAATAGAAACATTTATGAGCTTTCCTCTCATTCGAGTCATTTCATAAATCATTAACTTAGCCTGAGTTCTGGCTTAGGAAATATTCCGCTTCGTTTGACATTACGAGGGGTTGTTTCATGTATGTAATTCTGCTATGCGTTTTAAAAATTGAATAGAAGTTTGCTTTTTAGAAAGGCGCACATGCAACATGCCATTGTCATATAAAGTCTGAATTGTTTTAGGCATAGCCGTTTTTCTCAAAGATGGCGACTTCGCCAAATAAGATGAGAATGACTGAATCCATGGAAAATAATAATGTCATCATATCCCAGCGTGAGGAGAGTGACATAAGTTTAACTTTGGCAGAAAAGAATCGTACAGGAACATCTGGGAAATTAGATGATACATCTGCGCGGGGAAATAAACAATCCAAGCCTGTTGTTAATAATGAACAAAAAGGAATTGAAGTGGAACATCAAGGAGAAAACATTGAAAACGAAAAATGTCATAATGGTATGAAATTTTATAATTATAATAAGTGGAATGAAACTCGCAATTTGGTTAGTAGGCGTGCAGGATGAGAGAATCCCGCACGAAAAGTTACAAATGTCTCATTGTATTTATTTTATAAAGCAAATACTAAATGCTTCCTCGACTTTCAGAAAGCGTAATAAAACACTCGCCTACGATTCGTGCTTCTTCACGCTTTCGAAAAGTCTTGCAATATCCCGCGTGGAGTATCACGCTATCCTGCACGGAAATCATTTAGTATTCCTTTATTATTATATGTGTATAGAGATTTATGCACAGCAGAAGATGAAATAAAAATCACTGTGTAAATTAATTTTATGCAATTTGATTGGACGTACGATGTTTTTCACGCGTGAAAAAATGCCTTACACGGCTTTTGATTGCGTGAAGATATATATTTACATTGAAACTTAAAGGCCGTCAAGGAAATAAGAAAGGCCATGAAAGTAAACGAAAGTACTGAATAAAAAGTCATATTCAGACTGTGTTTAACAAATAACTATCAAGTTTGCATTGAAGTTGTACGAATTTATTATGTTAATACCCCATATATAGAAAGTGATAAAAAGCAAGGGGCAAGTGGAAGTACAAACGTCTGTGAAGAAGGAAAACAGAAATTTTGGGACGAACTGAGAAAGCAAGTTGAATGTGGTGAAAACAAAGAAGATCGTTGGAAGAAGACAATTCTTTGGCGTGCTTTTCAGTTTAGTCCAGTAGATCAAAAAATTGTTAAATATTTAGTTGACCATGGAGCAGACATTTATTCCCAGAACGAAGAAGGTGAAACAGTTCTTTGCAACGCGACAAGAAATGGTTTACTTGATCTTGTTAAGTATTTTGTGCAATATGGCCCTGAACATAATTTTCAAGATGATTGCAGAGCTCTCCAGAGTGCAATACAGTCTCGATCATTAGAAATTGTGAAATATTTCGTTCAAAAGGGCGCCAATGTAAATGGAAAGGATTCTGATGGGAGACCGTGCTGCATTTTGCAGTTAGTAAAGGTACGCTAGAAATGGTAAAATACCTCGTTGAAAATGGTGCTGATGTAAATGGAAAGGATACTAACGGGTGGACAGTGCTTCACAATGCTGTTACTGAAGGTAAGCTAGAAATCATAAAATATCTTGTTGAAAATGGCGCCGATGTAAATGGCGAGTACACTGATGGATGGACAGTATTGCACTATGCTGTTAGCGAAGGTAAACTAGAAATGATAAAATATCTTGTTGAGAAGGGAGCTGATGTAAAAGGTAAAATACTACGGAAGGACAGTACTGCACACTTCTGTTACTAAAGGTAAGCAAGATATAGTGAAATACCTTGTTGAAAACGGAGCTGATGTAAATAGCACGGATATTGACGGAGGTCAGTTCTACACAGCGCTGTTACTGAAAGTAAGCTAGATGTGGTAAAATACCTTGTTGAACATGGGCTGATGTAAATGGCAAGGATACTGATGGGGACACAGTGCTGCATTTTGCAGTTAGTGAAGGTACGCTTGAAATGGTAAAATATCTTGTTGAAAATAGCGCTGATGTAAATGGAATTGATACTGATGGGTGGACAGTGCTGCACAATGCTGTTACTGAAGGTAGGCTAGAAATCATAAAATATCTTGTTGAAAACGGCGCCGATGTAAATGGCAAGTATACTGATGGATGGACAGTATTGCACTATGCTGTTAGCGAAGGTACACTAGAAATGATAAAATATCTTGTTGAGAAGGGAGCTGATGTAAAAGGTAAAAATACTGACGGAAGGACAGTACTGCACACTTCTGTTACTAAAGGTAAGCCAGATATAGTGAAATACCTTGTTGAAAACGGGGCTGATGTAAATAGCACGGATTTTGACGAGAGGTCAGTTCTACACAGCGCTGTTACTGAAAGTAAGCTAGATGTGGTAAAATACCTTGTTGAACATGGGGCTGATGTAAATGGTAAAGATACTAATGGGGACACAGTGCTGCATTTTGCAGTTAGTGAAGGTACGCAAATGGTAAAATATCTTGTTGAAAATAACGCTGATGTAAATGGAATTGATATTGATGGGTGGACAGTGCTGCACAATGCTGTTACTGAAGGTAAGCTAGAAATCATGAAATATCTTGTTGAAAACGGTGCCGATGTAAATGGCAAGTATACTGATGGATGGACAGTATTGCACTATGCTGTTAGCAAAGGTACACTAGAAATGGTAAAATATCTTGTTGAAAAGGGAGCTGAAGTAAAAGGTAAAAACTGACGGAAAGACAGTACTGCACACTGCTGTTACTAAAAGTACGCTGGATATAGTGAAATATCTTGTTGAAAAAGGCGCTGCTGTGAATGCCATTAACAGGAAAAATACTAACGGGTCGACAGTGCTGCACAGTGCTGTTGCTAAAGGTAAGCTTGAAATAGTGAAATATCTTGTTGAAAACGGCGCTGATGTAAATAGACCGGATATTGACGGGTTGACAGTTCTACACACTGCTGTTAGTAAAGGTACGCTGGTATAGTGAAATATCTTGTTGAAAAAGGCGCAGCTGTGAATGCCATTAACAGCAAAAATGCTGACGGGTCGACAGTGCTGCACAGTGCTGTTGCTAAAGGTAAGCCAGAAATAGTGAAATATCTTGCTGAAAACGGCGCTGATGTAAATAGCACGGATATTGACGGAAAGACAGTTCTACACAATGCTGTTACTGGAAGTAAGCTTGATATGGTAAAATATCTTGTTGAACATGGGGCTGATGTAAATGGCAAGGATCCTGATAAATGGAGAGTGCTTCACAGTGCTGTTACTGAAGGTACGCTAGAAATTGTAAGTTTCCTTGTTGAAAATGGCGCTGATGTAAATGGCAAGGATAGTAACGGATGGACAGTGTTGCACAGTGCTGTTGCTAAAGGAGCACACGAAACGGTAAAATATCTCATTGGAAAAGGTGCTGATGTAAATTGCAAGTATATTGACGGATGGTCTGTCCTGCACTACGCTGTTTCTAAAGGTACGCTAGAAATGGTGAAATATCTTGTTGAAAAGGGCGCTGATGTAAATGGTAAGAATACTTACGGTAGGACAGTGTTGCACTACGCTGTTACTGAAAGTACGATAGATATAGTAAAATACCTGGTTGAGAATGGCGCTGATGTAATTGGTAAGACGACGAACGGACGAACAGTGCTGCACAGCGCCGTTACGAAAGGTACGCTAAAGGTGGTAAAATATCTCGTTGAAAATGGCGCTGATATAAATGGTAAGAATTCTGACAAATGGACAGTCCTGCACAGTGCAGTTAATAAAGGTACACTAGATATGGTAAAATACCTCGTTCAGAATGGCGCTGATGTAAATGGAAAGAATACTGACGGGTGGACAGTCCTCCACACTGCTGTTACTAAAGGTAGCCTGGATATCACAAAGCACCTCGTGAAAAATGGCGCTGATGTAAATAGTAAATACACTGACGGTTGGACCGCCCTACACGCTGCTGTAGATACTGGTGCATTAGAAATTATTAAGTATTTAGTTGAACAGGGTGCTGACATAACTCCTAAAGGTAACATCAGCGCTCATACTCTTGGCACTGACATCATTAGGATGGCTGTTGCAAACAATTCAGTTGCTTTGGTGGATCTCATCAGGCAAAAGAACAGGGTTGTTCCGAGAGCTGGAAAATTTCTTGTCGAACGAAGCCAAATGAAGCCAATTCTTATCGAAGAATCTCAAAATAGTCTCAAAAAGTCTTTAAAACATGGTGAGAAGATTGAGATGTTGAAAAGAATGAACTGCAACATGTTAGAAAAGGTAATTTTTCAAATTAACTGAGTTTGGATAGAAACAACGTTATAAATCATTAAAGGCCCAACCGAGACACCAAACGCACAATTAGTTGTGGGAGAAATGGTTTTTGAGAGAGAAGTGCTTCAAATATAATGTAGATAAGGTCAAAGTTACCCCTTATAGGCTCGCTACAGCTTAATTCATGTAGTTTATGGTACAATTAATTATGTAGTCCTAGCCAAGGACTCTGGCGTCCTCAGGGGTCGTGGATCCCCATGTTGCACGTCCTCAGGGGTTTAGCAGTTGCTCCCCAGTATTGATCTTCACCCAAGAGGGGTCATAGCTCCCCAGATAGGTATCCTAAATGTCCAAAGGGGTCATAGATCCCCATGAAGTCATTCTTTACTGAGGTTTAGACACGAATGCATGTAGATTTATGCGAGTCTATGGGGTAGAGGGTGACCTTCGGCAACACTCCATCCCCAAGGACCAATGTTTAATTACTAAAAAAATGCTCTGAACAAAGTGTTTTTATTAGCTACATGAAGCGAGGTAGAATGTCTCACAGGTGGGTACGGCATTACCCCAATATACTCTAGATGAACTGTTAGGCAGTCCTTGACGCAACAATATTTACATAAATTTCTGTAAATATTTTTTATCACTTTCCTCATGGTTTTATGCAAATCAGCAAATTAGTGCAAAATCGGTGGATTGTAAAAACTCTGAAATGGTAGACAGGGTAAATGGTAACAGAAGTTACCCCTATGAGCTTTAGATATACAATGCGTCGGATATGTTTGCATGATAATGCCACAATTTTAACGACAGTCATGAACATTAGCGAACGTTGCTAATTGGCTGCTTGCTAATTGCCTTGTGGTGTACTCGTGCAGGATCACGCTGCAGTTTTGGTAAAATTACCTGCAAGATAATTTTTAATGGGTGTGTTTAAAGGGAGTGTTTAATGGCAAGCGGAAAACTGAATTTAGGTATTTTCCCTCGCTGCTGGGTTGTAGCAGCCAGGGACAATTCAATATAGTAGCTCAAAGGGGTAACTTATGTTAAACCTTTTCGTCGACGGGAGCAGAAGGGGCAGCTTGCCTTTTATATGCTCATGGACATTGAATGTCTTATTTTGTAATTTTTGTTCTTCAATATGGGTTTAATGAAAAAGCAGAAATGCAAAACGTTAATTCCATAACAAATCCATTATCTATTTGAAGTTTGAATAAAGGACAGGCGCTATAACGCTATCAAACTTATTTTTCTCCGTGTTGGCCTTAGTAAACCATTAAAGTGCCTTTTTTCGGATTTCTGCCCCCTGCCCTGCCTTTTATTGCGTCTGATGAGGCATCTAATAACCATATCTTTCTTAAATAGACTCAAATACCGATGCAGGCTTTTGTCGCAAAGAATCAATTCAAAATTGGCGATGGTGGTTCTTCTTGTGTCTATGTTGGTTTCATGCATGATGGAAGTGAAGTTGCTGTTAAGAGAATTTTGGTGCAAAGTGCGGACAAAACAGTTGAAAACGAAAAAGAAATCATGAGTCTCATTGAGACGGAAAACTGTCCATTTATAGTGAGCTATCGTCATTTTCACCGTGATCATGACGATGTGTTCATGTATCTTATTGTTGATCTTTGCGAAGAAAATTTGAGGGAACTTGTTCATGCATCCAGTATTGAACATCTACAAGAGCATGGTCCACGAATGATTAAGGAAATTCTGTCAGGACTTGAATTTCTTCATGATAAAGGAATATTGCACAGAGATTTAAAACCATCAAACGTCCTGGTTGATATCGATGGTCGCATGAAATTGGCAGACTTTGGAATAAGCCGTGTCCTAAAAGACAATCAAACGACAGTTCAAACATTTGCCAAAGGTACTCCTGGATGGATGCCATCGGAAGTAACTCAAGCCATTGAGAAAAATGAGAAATGTCGTTTCAAAAGGAAATCAGATGTCCAGGTCGCGGGTATGATTGCTTTCTTCGTCTTAACTAAAGGTGAACACCCTTTTGGTTCTTCCTTTGATCGAATGAGAAATATTTCGGAAGGGAACTCTGTCAGTTTGAAGAAACTTGATGATCTCGAAGCTCAAAAGTTTGTGTCCTGGCTGATCAATCATAAAATTGATAGGAGACCTTATGCTCACGAAGCGTTGAGGCATTCTTTTGTTAATGGAGATTAATACATAAACTAGTAGTTATTTTCACAAGGGGAGTGCTGGCGAGTCCTATATATATATATATATATATAGTCCTATTTGCATAGCATACTTTTCATTAAGGTCATCAGCTTAATTGTACCTCAATGGGCTATAAAAGTTTTCAATATTATCTAATTGCAGCCCTGGACTCCTGGTCTTTTTAATGAATAATATTTATTTCTCCATAGACTCAATTACTCCTGATTAGCCTAATGAGTTTAGTCCTCTTGAGTTTGATACCATAAACAGAAAATTATAAAAGTGGCTGCAGATTGAAGATACACTGCTCAATCAATGCATGTGTATATTAATTTCTTTTATAAATATAACAATGGTTATAAAAATACCAGCTAACAACATATTAAGGATAACAATGCAGATTCATAACAATGTGTATAATGTGTTTAATACATCTCAGTTCAATGTTCCAGCAAATTGCATGACAATTGATAAGCTCTAGCTTGCTTTATATCATAGCATCTTCATCCTGAAAAATATAAATGGAGATCTGATCAAGATTTATTCACAAGGTGCAGGAAGTTAAAAAATCAATTAATTATAAGCCATGATAATTGATAAATTCATTTGAATTTGACAAGATAATAAATAGCAAATAAGATAATATATTAACTAGGTTTTAACAGTCACCATCATCAGAGGTTGAAATTTACACTGTTTGCAGCAAAAATCTTATTACTTTGTATCAGCACTCACTCAGCACTTTTGTCAGTCAGATCATGTTAATGCTTGAATCTAGTAGACTCATTGGGGGGAAGGTTTACCTATTTACATTATTGTTTGCTATCATACAAACAAAATAGACCAAACTCAAAGATTGACATTGCCAGGAATTTAATTCCTTCCCCGCACAAGTAAAGAAAAACGATAAAGTTTGACTGTTTCAGTATATAACATTGCACATTTACCAAAGGTCTAAAATAGTATATTAATTTTGATGTTTGTACCATACGTTTTGATGGATTTATATAGCTCAGAACCTTTGGTAATCAGTTTATATTCGAATCCAAAAGCAAAAAACTGAAATTGTTATAAAACCCGGCTTATTTGGATGCTATAAATTAACAGCCGAATGAGAGGTGTCAGCAAAGCTCAAAATCAGCCATCTTTTGCGACACGATTTGGCCTGTGATTTGGCCTGTGATTTGGCCTGTGATTTGGTCTGTGATTTCGCCTGTGATTTCGCCTGTGATTTTGCCTGTGATTTTGCCTGTGATTTCGCCTGTGATTTCGCTTGTGATTTCGCCTGTGATTTCGCCTGTGATTTCGCCTGTGATTTCGCCTGTGATTTCGCCTGTGATTTCGCCTGTGATTTCGCCTGTGATTTCGCCTGTGATTTCGCCTGTGATTTCGCCTGTGATTTCGCCTGTGATTTCGCCTGTGATTTCGCCTGTGATTTAGCTTGTGATTTTGCCTGTGATTTCGCCTGTGATTTCGCATGTGATTTCGCCTGTGATTTCGCCGGGAGGCGGCAGCAAGTCCTCCAGTAATACCGTAAACCTCCGACTATAAGCCCCCCCAAATATAAGCCCTACCGTCTATAAGCCCATCACATTATTAACATTCACGTCATTCCAAATATAAGCCCCCCCGAATATAAGCCCACTATACAGGTCGAGATACAGGTATATATTAAATACTCTTGCACTAAAACAATTCCCTATAGCAGTAACTTAGCAAAAACATTCAAGCAGTGTGTGTTTTAATGTTTTAATTTTACAAAACATGTTCGTCCTGGTGATGTTTCAAAGCGGCACGGACGAATCTTTTGTGCAGCTTAACATGTTAATGTTTGTTTATCTGTAATTATTGTTTATTTTCGTGTTTATACCTTAACAATAAATACGGTACTTGGTTTATATAAACCCGAAATGTTGTCCATGTATAAGCCCCCCCGTATATAAGCCCTCCCGTGTATAAGCCCATCAAAAAACGCTTATGAACTTATATAAGCCCAGGGCTTATAGTCGGAGGTTTACGGTAACTCAATGGGCGGTAGTCATAGAACCTGCTAAGCGGGTAAGAAACACCCAGCCGCCTGCGTCTACCGAATGACAAAAGTCGAGCCATCGACTCAATATACGTGCCCAAACCCCAAACTCGCGCGGCCGTATGTGCTTCCACAGGCTGTTGTCAAGAATAGGGAGCTGGCTCGCTTCGCTCGCCAGCAATAACTTTTCTAAAGACCGTTTACACTACACGCGATATTTGGTAGGGTATGGATAAAGCTGGCACCGGTACTGAAGCGTTCAGAGATCCTTTCGTTGATCAACATTGATACAGTCGAAATACAAAACTTTTCTACAGAGATAAGACAACTATTATCAAAATTAATTACGAAAGACGAGATTCGTGAAAAATAAATCTTATTTCGACTTGAACATATCCTTTTCGTCAAAATCACAACTTTTTTTTCTTTTGTTCTTGAACTTGGTGAATTAAAATGGTCGTATTTACTTTTTGTACATGCATGTGGGACAGTGCGGTATTAATTTTTTAAGGCCTGGGTCACTTGACGAGTACGGGCGACTCTGACCTCCGTGTCTGCCCTGGATGGCCATTAAGCGCATCCCGTTTCACACAAAATGGTTCACGAGGTTGAGATAATCAGATTAATTATTACATGACAAAAAAAATCGCAGAAAGTTATTTCGCAAACAAACTAAACATTCCTAGAGCTAGAGGAACTAAGAAAGAAAAGAAAGCCAAAAGTACAAAATAATGGATAAAATCAGGAAGTCAAGCAAGGCTGTATTTTGACAAACGCTTGCATTAAAAACAAGAAGCTATTGAGATTTAGAGCTTTTCAAACTATTAGCAATTGTGATATTAAAGTACACTGTTTTTATATTGTTAAAGCTTCCACATCTATATATCCATTTTCCTTAATATCGTGAAAAAGCTATGATGCAAATTTGTGTTATTGATGGTGTACATCAAAAATCTGCAATCCGCGAAAGATACGTGCCGAAACCTTTGGGTTGCTGGGCACGAATGCTAAAAGATTTCGACGAGGCGCTTCAAATATTTTTTCCGTTTTATTATGCTAATATGCATGATGCGTCTTGCTCGTAAATTTGCCAAATCCGACTCACCCGGCATCGCTAGGCTAATCCCGAATTGTATTTGCCATCGAATGAGTAATTAATTAACACTTATTCAACGTCGACCGAAGGAAAAATTATGTTTTCGGAATCTGAGACCGGTCGATATTTCACGAGGCAAGTGGTATACAGGGTGTCCCAAAAAAAAGTAACCACTTAAATATGCAGAACATTAATACAGCTCTAAAGCCCTATAGATAAGCACCTCTGAGAATTGAAAATGGCTCTTAATCCTTCATTTACAATGCTAAAAGTCATTTTAGCTGAACTATGGTGCAAACCCGAACAATACTAATATTCTTGCATATTTGAATGTTGTGTTTTTTTTGGGGACACCCTGCATGTACTATATAATATTCGCAATCATTAGACGCGAAAAATGTTATTAAACTCAAAGCAACTTCTAAAGGAGCGCATATGCACACATGCACACATGCAAAACAACAATTTGAAAAAAATTACAAATAAATGGATTAAAAGACGTAAATTATATCATCTGTAGTCTTGACGAAAATGATAGAGCTAATTCAATCAAGGATATCCTTTCAAAACATTAAATTTTAAAGTCTGAGCGCACTTTTAATCCCTTAAAATCAGCAGCCTTTGCAGCGCGAATATATTTCTATCGCGAGGCCTTCTATATGTTTAGCTAGAAGACTAAACTTCATTTTGCAATGTGATGGTGGTTGAATATTATGTATATGAGTCGGACCCCGAATTGGACCCCCGTAGGTCTATTATATCCGCTAGCGGATCCCCGGTACAAATATAGATATGGACCGGGGGGGTCCACCCCAAGCTGTGACAACTGTACACAGGCCGTAGCTAAAAGCGTAATTAGTGGTGCCGGTGTATATTCATATATTCATCTATTGTTCTTTTGATATGTAAACATGATTATATGATGCAAGATACAAGATGAAAAAATTCGACAGAATAAAACCTCGTTTGGGAACTCGGACTGCCAGTTAGCGTTCTCAACGTATTGTTCTCAACAATAGAAGAGATACTTTGACCTGCAATAGAAGAAGCAGTGTGTATTCAAGTAAGATAACTGGTGGCATTTTACCAAAATAAAGAAATTTGTTCAATTTAAATGCTCTCAATTCAAAAGAAAATATGCAAATATTTCGCTGGCTAATATTTCTCTGCAGGAGGAAATCCAGCAAAAGCTAACATACTGTGCCAGAATTTAGGCCAGGGTTTCCACAACTTATTCGCATATGGCTTTTAGGGGGTAGCAACATTGGAAAAAAACAGCAACAAAAAACTTTTGAAAAGAATGCATCATATATCATATCAACAGAGATCCCTCTCACGCTTGTGTTGTCAATCGCAAGGAAATTTCCTTGCATTGTGGAAACCCTTATTGTGGCTAATTGCCTATAATTGCAAGATAATATTCAAAAAATTCTGGTCTTTTTAGTTATATAATGTTGCGAACTAGACTTCAGAATAAATAAGGTTTTTTTTCGTTTTAAGAGAGCATCACAGCAGCATGCTGTCGCTAATAACGAATATATACCACTGACGACAGCGGGGACAGACAGCGATGAAGGTAGGTTTGCTGGAATGTAGATCACAAAGCTCTTTATTTAATATATTGTCAATGTTGTAGGCTATAAACCATTGAAGCCAGGACTTTGATAAATAAACTTGTGTTATATCACAATAATTTGTTTCAGTACGACAGTGCTCAGAATCCATAAGAAATTTTGTGAAATTTAGCGCATTTGCGCAAGGATTGTGGTCTAAGGGTCCATTACTTAAATTTCAAAACAGACTTTATCGATTGCTACGTTAGACGAATTTTACTCATGAGTGACTTGGGCTATGTTCACGCTAAACTTAGAGACCACGATATATCTCGCCAAGAATCAACCGGCAAAGGTTATCTTGAGGTAGGGGCTCTAAATTTAGGGTTTCATATTCGCAAATTCGTAACCGTGTGACTGCCGGATGTCATTCGATAGCGAACGTAGTTACGGTGATTGAAAATGCTTCAATATACAACCCCAATTAAGCGTGTTCTCCATTTAATCGTAAAAGTGTCGGGAACAAGTAATTCTAACTAATGACAAATAGTTCAGTTGTAAATTTATCTTTTAATATTTCTGAATTCAAATCGAAAATTTTGAAAATCGTGTGACCCCCAGACATAGACATGACATACCGTATGACATTAATTTATATGACATAAACACGACATTTACATGGCATAAACATGACATAGACATCACGTAAACATGTCACATAGTGGCGTATGAATTGTACGAGTGTTTTAGTCCTCAATAAAATACCCCTATCCATATAATAAAAGAGGATAATTTCCTCTTCAGAGCCCAGCTTAAGTTAATTTCATTTAATCGTAATTGTTGTGAACATGTCAAGATGGTTGACCTATTAGAATATTACTGTGTGTTTGCAGTTAACAATGACAATACATAAGGACTAAATTGCCAGCTTAATGGCGTGGTAAAACGGGCGATGTTTACTTCACTTTTATGACTGTATTGGTTTCTGCAAAAAAGAAACATTTATGAGCTTTCGACTCATTCCAGTCATTTCATAAATCATTAGCTTTGCCTGAGTTCTAGTAAATGTATGTATTTCTAGTAAAATTCTATTATGGGTTTACAAAATTAAATAGAAGTTTGCTTTTTAGAAAGGCGCACATGCAACGTGCTATTTTCATATGAAGTCTGAATTGTTTTAGGCATAGCCGTTTTGCTCGAAGATGGCGGCTTCGCCAAATAAGATGAGAATGACTGAATCCATGGAAATGATAATGTCAACATATCCCAGCGTGAGGAGAGCGACATAACTTTTAACTTTGGCAGAAAAGAATCGTACAGGAATATCTGGGAAATTAGATGATATATCTGCGTTGGGAAATAAACAATCCAAGCCTGTTGTTAATGAACAAAAAGGAATTGAAGTGGAACTTCAAGAAGAAAACATTGAAAACAAAAATATCATAACGGTATGAAATTTTATATAATAAGTGCAATGAAACTCGCAATTTCATTGGTTAGTTGGCGTTCAAAATGAGAAAATCCCGCACGAAAAGTTACAATTGTTCCATTGTATTTATTTTATTAAACAAATACTAAATAGTTTCTCGACTTTCAGAAAGCGTAAGAAAAACGCTCGCCTACGACTCGTACTTTTTCACGCTTTCGAAAAGTCTCGCAATATCCCGCGTAAAGTATCACGCTATCCTGTAAAGTATCCAAATCACTTTTTGAAAATAGCCTTTCACTGGTTTTATTCGTTTGCATAAAAAACTGAAAGTTATACAAAGCTGAAAATTAAACAAATAAACTGCATACAAAAGCCGAAAAGTATACAAATAAATCTCGTCCTTACTACGAAACAAATACGAAATAAACAAAGTAAACATTTACCCTTTGAAATCACTTATAAACATGTAGATTATAAGTTATTTCTCTTACTCGGCTTTTTCTTGAGTGCATGACTGTATCCATGTTCATCTTTGCTATCTGTCATGTTTCATGCATCTTGTTTCTTCTTTGTTTCCTTTGCACAAAGTCATGAAAAAGTTTATGAAACGCGTTTACAAAAAAGTTCACGAAATGAAAGTTAGATTGCTGACGTTCTCATTAAAATACAAACTTTCTGTCTTAGCTAATCAAAACGTTTGTAGATTACAGTCATTACTCGCGCATGCGCAAAACTTACAAAACCACCCAACGTCGATCGTCCATGACAAAGAATATGGACTTTGGAATCGGCTATGTTCTCCCGGGTTCCGGGTGTAATTCCTAATCTCCGATCGGAATTAGTACCCTCGCAGGCGCTCCGCGCCCACTGGGGGATAATAGATGCCCAAATCACACTCGTGGTTAGCAAATCAACTCCTGCTACGTGCTCGGTTTAATTTGTAAACACTGGTATTATTTTGGCATTAATTGTTCTCTTTTTCGCTCTATTAATATTATTAATTATACCAAAATACAATTACTGAACTCATTTTTTTGTAATAAATAAAATTGCGTGCGTATTTACATTGAAATTTAAAGGCCGTCGAGGAAATAAGAAACCCATGAAATTAAACGAAAGTACTGAATAAAAAGTCATATTCAGACTGTGTTTGACAAATAACTACCAAGTTTGCATTGAAAATGATGTCCTGGAAGATCGTAAAAAACGCTACCAAATTTGTACGAATTTATTATGTTAATACCCCCATATATAGAAAGTGATGAAAAGCAAGAGGCAAGTGGAAGTACAAACGTCTGTGAAGAAGGAAAACAGAAATTTTGGGACGAAATAAGAAGGCAAGTTGAATGTGGCGCAAACAAAAAAGATAGTTGGAAGAAAACAATTCTTTGGCGTGCTTTTCAGTTTACTCCAGCAGATCAAAAAATTGTTAAATATTTAGTTGACCATGGAGCAGACATTTATTCCCAGAACGATGATGGTGAAACAGTTCTTTGTAACGCGACAAGAACTGGTTTACTCGATCTTGTTAAGTATTTTGTGCAATATGGCCCGGAACATAATTTTCAAGATGATTGTAGAGCTCTCCGGTGTGCAATACAGTCTCGATCATTAGAAATTGTGAAATATTTCGTTCAAAAGGGCGCTAATGTAAATGGAAAGGATTTGATGGGGAAACAGTGCTGCATTTTGCAGTTAGTAAAGGTACGCTAGAAATGGTAAAATATCTCGTTGAAAATGGTGCTGATGTAAATGGAGAGGATACTAACGGGTGGACAGTGCTGCACAATGCTGTTACTGAAGGTAAGCTAGAAATCATAAAATATCTTGTTGAAAATGGCGCCGATGTAAATGGCGAGTATACTGATGGATGGACAGTATTGCACTATGCTGTTAGCGAAGGTACGCTAGAAATGGCAAAATATCTTGTTGAAAAGGGAGCTGATGTAAAAGGTAAAAATACTGACGGAAGGACAGTACTACACACTGCTGTTGCTAAAGGTAAGCCGGAAATAGTGAAATATCTTGTTGAAAAAGGCGCTGCTGTGAATGCCATTAACAGCAAAAATGCTAACGGGTTAACAGTGCTGCACAGTGCTGTTGCTAACGGTAAGCCAGAAATAGTAAAATACCTTGTTGAAAACGGCGCTGATGTAAATAGCACGGACATTCACGGGCGGACAGTTCTACACAGTGCTGTTACTGAAAGTGAGCTAGATATGGTAAAATATCTTGTTGAACATGGGGCTGATGTAAATGGCAAGGATACTAATGGGGAGACAGTGCTGCATTTTGCAGTTAGTCAAGGCACGCTAGAAATGGTAAAATACCTTGTTGAAAATGGCGCTGATGTAAAAAGTAAAAATACTGACAGGTGGACAGTGCTGCACAATGCAGTTACTGAAGGTAAGCTAGAAATCATAAATATCTTGTTGAAAATGGCTCCGATGTAAATGGCGAGTATACTGATGGATGGACAGTATTGCACTATGCTGTTAGCAAAGGTACACTAGAAATGGTAAAATATCTTGTTGAAAAGGGGGCTGATGTAAAAGGTAAAAATACTGACGGGTCGACAATACTGCACACTGCTGTCACTAAAGGTACGCTGGATATAGTGAAATATCTTGTTGAAAAAGGCGCTGCTGTGAATGCCATTAACAGCAAAAATACTAACGGGTCAACAGTGCTGCACAGTGCTGTTGCTAAAGGTAAGCCAGAAATAGTGAAATACCTTGTTGAAAACGGCGCTGATGTTAATAGCACAGATATTGACGGGCGGACAGTTCTACACAGTGCTGTTACTGAAAGTAAGCTAGATATGGTAAAATACCTTGTTGAACATGGGGCTGACGTCAATGGCAAGGATACTGATGAATCGAGAGTGCTTCACAGTGCTGTTACTGAAGGTACGCTAGAAATGGTAATTTTCCTTGTTGAAAATGGCGCTGATGTAAATGGCAAGGATAGTAGCGGATGGACAGTGCTGCACGTGCTGTTTGCTAAAGGAGCACACGAAACGGTAAAATATCTCATTAGAAAGGGGGCTGATGTAAATGGCAAGTATATTGACGGATGGTCAGTCTTGCACTATGCTGTTTCTAAAGGTACGCTAAAATGGTGAAACATCTTGTTGAAAAGGGCGCTGATGTAAATGGCGAAAATATTTACGGTAGGACAGTGTTGCACTACGCTGTTACTAAAAGTACGATGGATAGTAAAATACCTGGTTGAAAATGGCGCTGATGTAATTGGTAAGACGACGAACGGACGGACAGTGCTGCACAGCGCCGTTACGAAAGCTACGTTAAATGTGGTAAAATATCTAGTCAGAAATGGCGCTAATGTAAATGGTAAGAATTCTGACAGCTGGACAGTCCTGCACAGTGCTGTTAATAAAGGTACGTTAGATATGGTAAAATACCTCGTTGAAAATGGCGCTGATGTAAATGGAAATAGTACAGACGGGTGGACAGTCCTGCACACTGCTGTTACTAAAGGTAGCCTGGATATCACAAGCACCTCGTGGAAAATGGCGCTGATGTAAATGCTAAATATACTGACGGTTGGACCGTCCTACACGCCGCTGTCGATACAGGTGAATTAGAAATTGTCAAGTATTTAATTGAACAGGGTGCTGACATAACTCCTAAAAGTAATATCAGCGCTCTTGGCACTGACATCATGAGGATGGCTGTTGTGAACAATTCAGTTGCTTTGGTGAAACTCCTCTTGCAAAAGAACATAGTTGTTTCGAGAGCTGGAACATTTCTTGTCGAGGGAAGGCAAATGAGTCTTCTTGAATGGAGTATTTACATTGGTCATGATGAAATAAAACTATTCTAAAGAGGTCCATAAAACATCGCGAGAAAATTGAGATGTTGAAAAATGAACCACAACCAGTTAGAAAAGGTAATTTTTGAAATACATAATTATATATGAAGTTGTTTTAATCAGTTTTGCGTATATAATAAAGGTGAAAATGGAGTTCATGATCTACGCTGTCGCACCGCGAAGACGAGCATTTAGATTCCGTAGACAGTTTTCAATATTCGTTTGCACAATATAACTATTATAGATTTTGCCCTCTGCATCTAATATCTATCTCTTTTTCCAATAGACTGAAATACCGATTCAGGCTTTTGTCGCAACGAATCAATTCAAAATTGGCGACGGTTGTTGTGGCTCACGTGTCTATGTTGGTGTCATGAAGGATGAAAGTGAAGTTGCTGTTAAGAGAGTTTTGGTGCCAAGTGAGGACAAAACAGTTGAAAACGAAAAGGAAATCATGAGTCTCATTGAAACGAAAAACTGTCCATTTATAGTGAGTTATCGTTATTTTCACTCTGGCAATGAGTTCATGTATCTTATTGTTGATCTTTGCGAGGAAAACTTGAGAGAACTTGTTCATGCATGCAGTATTGAACATCTACAAGAGCATGGTCCACGAATGATTAGGGAAATTCTATCAGGACTTGAATTTCTTCATGGTGAAGGAATATTGCACAGAGATTTAAAACCTTCAAACGTCCTGGTTGATATCGAAGGTCACATGAAATTGGCAGACTTTGGAATAAGCCGTATTTTGAATGACGATGAAACAACAGTTGTAACATTCGCCAAAGGTACTCCTGGATGGATGCCATCGGAAGTAGCTCAAGCCATTGAGAAAGATGAGAAAAGTCGTTATAAAAGGAAATCAGATGTCCAGGTAGCAGGTATGATTGCTTTCTACGTCTTAACTAAAGGTGAACACCCTTTTGGTTCCAGGTTTGATCGAATGAGAAATATATCAAAAGGGAACTCTGTTAATTTGAAGAAACTTGGTGATCGCAAAGCTCAAAATTTTGTGTCGAGGCTGATCAATCACAAAATTCATGAGAGACCTTATGCTCACGAGGCGTTGAGGGATCCTTTCGTTGATGAACATTGACACAGTCGAGATGCAGAACTTTTCTGCGGAGATAAAACAACTATAATCGAAATTAATTATGAAAGACGAGATTCGTGGAAAAATAAATCTTATCTGGACTTGAACATAGCATATTCGTCAAAATCACAACATTGTTTTCTCTTGTTGTTGAACTTGGTGAATTGAAATGGTCGCATTTACTTTTTGTACATCATCAGGCGCATCCAGTTTCACACAAAATGGTTCACGAGGTTGCGATAATGAGATTAATTATTACATGACAAAACAAAATGGCAGAATGTTATTATGCAAACAAACTAAATATCCCTAGAGAATCTAAGAAAGGCCAGAAAGCCAAAACTGTAAAATAATGGATAAAAGTCAGGAAGTCAAGCAAGGCTGTATTTTGACAAACGGTTGCATTAAAAATGGAAATTTAGAGCTTTTCAAACTATTAGCAATTGGGATATTAAAGTACACCGTTTTAATGTTGTTGAAGCTTCCACTTCATTATGTTCATTTTCCTTAATATCGTGACGTAGCTACGATTAAAATTTGTGTCATTGACAGTGTACATCAAAAATCTGCAATCCACGAAAAATACGTGCCGAAACCTAGGCACGAATGCTAAAGGATCTCGACGAGGCACTCCAAATATTTTTTCGGTTTTATCGTGCTAATATGCATGCGTTTTGTTCGTAAGTATGCCAAATCCGACTCAACCGGCATGGCTAGGCTAATCTTGAATTGTATTCACCCTCGCATGAGTAATTAAAGTAACACTTATTCACCGTCGACCGAAGGAAAAATTATGTTTGGGGAACCTGAGTCCGGTCGATATTTCACGAGGCGAAGCCGAGGCCCTGACTTAAAGCTGGTTTTCCACCAGCGTTATTTTTCGAGCGAAGCGACTTTATTCTTTCGCGCGAAATATATCGCTAGTGGAAAACCGCCTTTAGAGGGACAAGCGACGTCCGTCATTTTGATTTTGCAATTAAAATGTGAAAGACTTTATGTAAGTCTAAATACACTGCACAAGTAAGTATACAACCAAATAAA